>NC_041402.2:126173559-126358559 GCF_900747795.2 Erpetoichthys calabaricus | reverse complement strand
GGAAGAAACCAGCTGAGGACTTGTAATGCATTGGTTTCTCAAACCACAGGCTCTGATGTACTTATCCTCTTATGTAGTAGTGTATCTGGGATTCCCCCTTCTTTTTCTATCCTGGTTAGTTCCAGTGTGCCTCCTTCTCTCAAAACAGTAACCAACAATTTGGATTAAAGCTTCTTTTTCTTGATAATCTTTCCTGCAGAATAACCTTCATTCTGCAAAAAAAAAAAAAAAATTATACATTGCTACTTAAAGGCTAGCTAAGGGTGTTTGCCATTGGGACTCAAGGAATGGTGTCTGAAAATGGGGCTTTGCAATCATATGTGAATAATATATAAAGCATCAGTCATTTCAAGAAGCACTAGTGATATCTTGACTATCAAAAAACATCACACGGAAAGGTGTTTTATTTACTTGTGCCATGTGCAGCAGGTGGCAGTCAAGGCACCTGGCGAAACAAAAGTTAAATAATTCATCTTGGTTTATTTAAAAAATGTGGAAATCCATAAGCAAAAAATCCATTTTTGGGATTACTAAATAAATCGGTTATTCTGTGCTTAAACTAGTAAACATTTCAGCTAGGAAAGCAGCGAGAGAAACTTGCATTCTAAAAGGGTAATGATAGTTGATCAGATAGAATGTTGGCAGCCATGTTTGTGGTAGAATGTAAAAGAGGAGGAGAAAATTATTATAGGGAACAAAGTAACAGCTTTGTGTTCAGCGACACAGTCACGTATGACAAAAAACAGGAGGGGAAAATATGGCCTAGAAATATTTGAAATTTATTTCAATGTAATGCGAATGAGTCTGAGCATCTGGGCTTGCGAGTATACTGGATAAAAATTAAGGTTTAGGCCTTTAATGACCTCTTGGGCACAGCCATCAGCAGTGTGTCTGTCTGTTGAGAGAAGGAAGATAGATAAATAGATAGATACTTTATTAATCCCAAGGGGAAATTCACATACTCCAGCAGCAGCATACTGATACAAAAAACAATATTAAATTAAAGATTGATAATAATGCAGGCAATAAGTTTGGATAATGTTAACGTTTACCCAAACCCCCCCCAAAGGTAGAATGGAAGAGTCGCATAGTTTGGGGGAGGAACGATCTTCTCAGTCTGTCAGTGGAGCAGGACAGCGACAGAAGCTGCTCTTCTGTCTGGAGATGACACTGTTTAGTGGATGCAGTGGATTCTCCATAATTGATAGGAGCCTGCTTAGCGCCCGTCGCTCTGCCACAGATGTCAAACTGTCCAGCTGCATGCCAACAATAGAGCCTGCCTTCCTCACGAGTTTGTCCAGGCGTGAGGCGTCTTTCTTCTTAATGCTGCCTCCCCAGCACACCACCACGTAGAAGAGGGTGCTCGCCACAACAGTCTGATAGAACATCTGCAGCATCTTATTGCAGATGTTGAAGGACGCCAGCCTTCTAAGGAAGTATAAACGGCTCTGTCCTTTCTTACACAGAGCATCAGTATTGGCAGTCCAGTCTAATTTATCATCCAGCTGCACTCCCAGGTATTTATAGGTCTGCACCATCTGCACACAGTCACCTCTGATGATCACGGGGTCCATGAGGGGTCTGGGCCTCCTAAAATCCACCACACCATATGTGTTGAAGGCGCTAGAGAAGTCTAGAAACATAATTCTTACAGCACCACTGCCTCTGTCCAAGTGTGAGAGGGATCGGTGTAGCATATAGATGATGGCATCCTCCGCTCTCCTGATATGCAAACTGCAGAGGGTCGTGGGCGTGTTGAACCTGTGGCCTCAGGTGGTGAAGCAGCAGCCTCTCCATGGTTTTCGTCACATGTGATGTCAGAGCAACAGGCTGGAAGTCATTCAGCTCACTAGGACGTGATACCTTTGGGACTGGGGTGATGCAAGATGTTTTCCAAAGCCTCGGGACTCTCCCCTGTTCCAGGCACATGTTGAAGATACGCTGTAGAGCAGTGGTCCCCAACCTTTTTGACAGCAAGGACCACTTTATTAGATGCAAATTTTTCCACGGACCGGTCGGGGGGGTTGGTTGGGGGGGGCAGTTTTATACACAATTTACATAACATTTCTATTATTATTAAAGTTATTAAGCAGTTTGCATACGTTTGCAATCTGAGATTTTTCTTCTTTTTTGCATATAACAAAGACATATGCTTTACATTTGCCAATCCAAGAGATTGCACATCACAAACATTAACACTGCAATCTTTTTTTCGTGTCTGCCGTTTCTATAGGAGGGTGACAATGAGTTAAATTCCAATGGATGTTTTTCAAATGTTGACAAGCAATAAGCAAAAGGAATCAATGAAAACCACAGACAACAAAAACAGCAAAAAAAAAAAAAACAATACGAGGAAAGTTCGAAGAAAGATTTTTTTACAGTGTTTCTGTTTGGGGATCGTTGTGCAAACTACAGATCTAACTGCTCTGTGGATGATTCGTTCAAGCATTTCAAGGTCACTTCGTTGTAATGAAAGCATCTGTTGAATGTACTTCGTAGTAACGTGACTTCTATAGACTCATGTCATATGGGGAAACTGTCGGGACCATAAAAATACTTTGTTGTAATACTCTCTCACCTCGGTCTCTCTGCACCGCTGCAAAGCCCCGCCCGCCAAGCGTTCTGAAAAGTCTGAGTGAGTCGCCGTTGCCGGCAGTTCTCTCGCGGCCCGTCTGTCAGATGGCTGTGGACCGGTAGTGGGCCGCGGACCGGGGGTTGGGGACCCTGCTGTAGAGGATCCCCCCAGCTCCGATGCACAGACCTTCAGCAGTCGTGGCGATACTCCATCTGGACCCACTGCTTTGCTGGCACGATGTCTCCTCAGCTCTCTTCTCATCTGTGCTGTTGTAATTGTGGGTGGGGATGTCTCTCCTATGATGGTATCAGCAGAAGGATGTGTGGAGGGTGCAGTTCTCCGAGGTGAGAGTGATAGTGGGTTAGGGTGGTCAAACCTGTTAAAGAAGTTGTTCATTTGGTTTGCTCTCTTCACGTCTCTGTCGATGGTGGCACCCCGCTTCGAGCTGCAGCCAGTGATGATCTTCATCCCATCCCACACTTCCTTCATGCTGTTATTCTGCAACTTCTGCTCCAGCTTTCTCCTGTACTGCTCCTTTGCTGCCCTGAGCTGGACTTGGAGTTCCTTCTGCACGCGCTTGAGCTAATGCTGATCACCGCCTTTAAAAGCCCTTTTCTTCTGGTTCAAAAGGCCTTTGATGTCACTTGTAATCCATGGTTTGTTGTTAGCATAGCAGCGTACAGTTCTTACTGGAACTACAATGTCCATACAGAAGTTGATGTAGTCAGTAGTGCAGTCAACAACCTCCTCAATGTTCTCACTATGTGATCCCTGCAGAATATCCCAGTCTGTAGTTCCAAAGCATTCTCTGAGCCTTCTCTGCATCCGGGGACCACTTCCTGAATGAGCGTGTGGTTGTAAGTAGGACCCTCACTCTTGGTTTGTAGTGAGGCTGAAGCAGAACCAGGTTATGATCTGCTTTCCCAAGCGCAGGCAACGGGGTGGCGCTATATGCGTCTTTAACGTTTGCATACAGTAAATCAATAGTCTTATTTCCCCGGGTGTTACAGTCCACATACTGGGAGAAGGCAGGTAATGTTTTGTCCAACGTCACATGGTTAAAGTCACCAGCGATTAGCACAAGCGCCTCAGGGTGCTGCATTTGTAACTTAGCAACAGCAGAATGGATGGTGTCACTCGCTGTCTCCACGTCCGCCCGAGGAGGGATGTATACAATAACAACAATGACGTGTCCAAACTCTCTGGGCAAGTAATAGGGACGCAAATTTACAGACAACAGTTCGATGTCCCTGCAGCAAGTGGAGACTTTGACATTAACATGTCCAGAGTCACACCACCGTGTGTTAACATAGAGAGCGAGTCCTCCTCCTTTGTGCTTCCCGCAGGTACTTGCATCTCTGTCTGCTCTTACTGTGCTAAACCCGGGTAGCTCCACGTTAGCATCTGGGATGGTGGTAGTTAGCCACGTTTTGCAAAAGCACAACAAACTGCATTCTCCGTAGGTTCTGACATTTTTCACCAGCGCAGCCAGTTTGTCGATCTTATTGAGATTGAGTTCACATTTCCCAGAATCACAGAAGGCACCGAAGTCTTAAAACGCCACTTTCTCACAAGCCGCTTCATTTTTAGCTTAGTGCCGGCTCTGCTGCCACGATACCGCCTTCTTACCTCATCAGGTAAATAGGGATCCACACCGGCACTGGCATTTGTTCTCAGCGCTCGAAGTTGAGTACTTGAATAGACGAGTCTCGGCGTGTAAAAATCCATGCCCACGTTGTAAAAGTAAGTGTGTCCAGGGAACGAATCCACATAAAATAAAGTGATAGGAGTGATCAATAAAAAAGAGAAAAATAAAAGTAGAAAAATAAAGTCGTACAAGGAGCTGCTGAAAAAGGCTGCCACTCACGGCGGCGCCTGAGTCATAATATTGAGAATGTTGACCTCAAGTGGTTTACTTATCTCAGCAGCGACTTTTCTTGTGAAGTAAGTAGACTAATGGGTGAGCGCGGGGGTCATGAAGTTGCTGGAAAGGGGTCTGGGGTGCTTCTGATATTTTTGCAAAAGGATGAAGGTCCAAGTCTTTATAGAGTCCTGGTGCTTCATGATTTACTGTATGGTCGTGAGACAGGGATACTAGCCAGTGACCTGAGACACAGAGACTGGACTTCTTCTTCTTTACTGTGTCTCTTCGGAGAATCCTTGGGTACTGCTGGTTTAACTTTGTGTCGAATGAGCGGTTGCTCACAGAGTCCCAAATGAGGCATATTACCTGCATTGTGGAGGAGCGTCAGTTACGGCACTATGGCCATGTGGTGTAATTCCCCGAGGGTGATCCAGCTTGCAGGATCCTCATTGTTGAGGACCCAAGCAGCTGGACCAGGTCAAAGAGATGCCCACGTAACAACTGGCTGCTGCAGGCAAATGGTCATTTCCGAGGGGTGGGACTGGACCGTGCATCTGCCAAGGGGGTTGCCAGTTGTACCAGTGCATGCTCCCCAACTTGACCTGACTGTAATAAGAATCATACAGCAGGTGCTGCAAATACTTGAGTAGCAGTAGGCTAAAGGCCAAGCCATGGAAAATTTAATATGTGATGCTTAGAGGACGTTGGCAGGTAAAATGTCTACTTGTGGGTATCTTAAATGTATACTTTAATTCTTTATTTAAAAGGGGTAGAACAGTTTCATGCAACAAGTTTAATAATGAGGCCATTTTAATATCAGTCATGTATAGTGCTGGACTTGTCTGAAACTTTCTTCCAAGGAGCCTTTGTCTTACAAGAGATGCTGTGCTTCATCAAGTAAGTTGATGTTGAGTTTACGGAAGAGATCGCTAGTATGAGTTGCAAAGGACAATTTAAAAGAACTTTATCGACAAGTCCTTTAGGAAGGTAGCATATTTTTCCTAAAATGTAGATGGCAGAGACCCCAAAAAGGTAAAGATTAGAAGTGAATGCTGTCTAGAACTATCAACCTTAGAGATACAGATGTCAAGTCTGAAAATTCTGAGCTGGTAAACTGAAGTGAAGAGTCCCAATAGAACACCTGTAAACCACCTCCCGAAAAGAAGGATGCAGGGGCAGCAGAATACTGTATAGGGTTATTGAACACTCGCTGTGTTACTCGGCTGGGCCTGGGAAATTTTGTAAGACAATGGGCCTGAGTCAGTTAATTTGGTGTATCAAAAGTACTAAGTACTTCTTTTGTAGACGATATTTATAGTTTTTGTGTGTGGGGGGGGGGGGTGGGGGGTTATATAATGGGTAATGGGTCATCAGTACGAATAATGTGAAATTTGACTCTATACTATCATTATTTGATGTTTATGATTTTCATTCAAATATTTTTTTAGTCTTTTTTTTCCATCAGTTGTATGTTCAGGCTTGCTTGATTTTTTTTTTTTTATTTTTTTTTTACCATATCCGTAGGCAAAGTGCTAACACTGAATTGTGTTTTACTTTAACTTATTACAAGCAGAAATGATGTTTACTGGGTGCACATTTAGGCAGTCAATGCAGTAAATAGAATGTTTTTACTTTTGGGGTTGTTTTCCCTAGTTCTTTAAGTGGAAGAAAATAACTACTGGTCTGTGTTTTGGAAGTTTGTTAAATGATCCCCTGTAGCCAAATGTGTGTTTTCAGCAACCAAAAATGTTTTGTTACATGTATAGAAACGCGTAAATACCAAAATATCAACATAATTGCAAAAGGAAAAAAAGGTATATCTACTGTCAACTGATGTACTGATGCAGATTTAGTACAAGGCCTTTGTGTTTCATGTTTTGAAACAATCACCATTGCACATAGGCACTGTTTGAACATACAGTATGTTGAAAGGTTTTTATAATAATTTTTTCTGTTGCTTGTGTATGACAGAGTAGAATATCAGTGCCTGACCTATACAATTGAAACTTTCCACCCCCCCCCCCCATTGTGGGCTACCACAGTGCAAGGCTTAGTGACTTCCACATTGTGTTGCTGCATTATGAACATAATTTAGGAGGCAGAAATCTTTCTTGTCCTTCCACTTGATTGCAGTCATTTTTAGCTTTTTGCTACACTGCAACTTGACCTATTCACAAGACCGAAGTCATTGGGCATATCGCATCACTGAAAAGGAAAACTGATGCATAAGGCTTTGATTGCAGTATTATTTCAAGTACTTCAGGTGGGAAATGAACTGTCCATTGTACAGTAGCATTGGTCAAGCAAAGGTTCCACCAGTAACAGCACATATGATGTAGCATTGAGTACACTTGCTGTCCCACTTGGTCCCTCAATTGGTATAAAGTACTGAGTTCCAAATGCTCCCAGAGCTTGCTTTGCACAGCATGTAGTACTTGATACCAAATTGTGCCTGTTTAATGTGATATACTCTATTTACTACAGCCTTCTCTTGTACCCCATGAGACTTTCGTCAGTACTTATGTTATGATCGGGATCATGCATCTTCTGCCTATTTTGGATGATCATCTGATGCGCAACCCAGTTTCTACAGTTTTGGTGCTAGGTGATTGGCTTCCTCATAGTCATTGTTATTACTGAAATGCAGGTATTTTTGTAATCAATGGAAAACATTACTCACTCATAACTTTTCTGGAACTGGATGTCTGCAACAACCGATTTATGGACCAGTACCATCTCTGGATGGGTTTACCCACTATGTCCTACAGTATCAGGAGACTGAAACACCCACATGTCATATGCAGTGACAACAATAATCCTGTAAGCATGTCATTTAACAATTAAACAAGATGAAAATACATGCAGGCTGTGTGGCATTTTATGATATTAGAATTTGACAGTGCTAGAACTTTAGGGCAACCACCAACTAGTACCTCTGCACATGTGTGTATTTGTGTGTGTGTTCTTTGCTTTCTCTTCATCAAGCATATGCTCTGGTAGAACAAATAGGCTGTCAGTCATCTTTATGCATACATTTTTTTTGAGCCTATCTATGTATATTCATGCTTGCGTGTGTCTGCGTGCGTACGTGAGTATTTAAATAAATTATGTATCACAAACTACTCATCTAAAATTTTTGCAAATCAATAGGTATGGTCCTTTGGATGAATAGAGCAGACTGAAAACATCCTAGTTAAAATATTTCTACAGTGGTTATCATTGGACATAGGTTAGACTGTTTTGGAGGCCATGGAGATGAGTATTGGACCAAAAACAATAGACCCTGGAGTGTCTAACAAGACAAATATGATGCAACTTGGTTGGAGAAGATAGGTCAGTTTTTTTCAGAGGTTATCATTGAACATAGGTCTCTACTTTTAGGGCATATGTCTTAGGAACCGCTTGTTCTAAGTTTTGTGCCTTTGCTAGGATGTAGTCATCCAGGAGGTCTGCACAATACAAAAAACACATTTTTCTGACAACAATTATAATTAAAAGGTGTGAGAATCCACAGAGGATCACATACAGACACTATGCTGAAATCAACTTTTCTTGAAGTTTTGAATATCTCAGAATATGACTTCACTCAATAGCAAATTTTTAACCCCATCACCAAACCTCCATTTGAATGAAAGTAACACAAAAAGGTTAACTCTGATATTACTTGCATATAGGCACTAAGCCAAAGTATTAGAAGTATTGAGTAAAATCAGTAAAGTGGATATTTACAAAGCTTCACACTGATACGTTATAGCAATTACAGACACCTGACTAAATCCTTGAGGTAGGAATAGGTTGAATATAAAAGGATGCATGCTACTAGGTTAAACGACAGGCAAAATCAAAAATTTGAGTTGTCCATTTATATAAAAGAAGATTTCAAGAATGAGATGGCTTCTAATAGGAAGTGAGCCACATTTCAAAGTGTAAAGGTTCAGTTGAATAGAAAGTAGCAAGAATAGTACCCTAAAATTGGGATTAGGTTATAGTCCCACTAGTGCGGAAAATAGTGTCACTATCTGACTTTTTAATAATGTCTTTAAAAAGCAAATTTACAGGAAGATGATAGCAGTGGGAGACTCCATTACCTAAATATTAAGAGGAATTAGACTTATGGGGTTGCGTAATATGAGGAGAGATGGAAAGAACTTTTTTTTTTTTCCCTCAGTTAAAGCAAATGGAAGTTGAGATATGAAGCATTGCAAATTATTAAAGAATTAGTACAGTAGATTTCACCTGTTATTTTCAAATTAGTTCAACAAGAACATAGTGGCACATATCGAAGTAGATTAATTGTGAATTTGGCACAAATGTTAGGTTTTTCTTCAGTCAAAAAACCATAGATATGTGGAATAAATTACCAAATCAGATATTGGTGTCACGCATGTGCATCAGAATGTCAGCCTTCAGGTTCCTCCTAAGTATGTAATTCCACAGCGGACCGAGAAGAGGCACCACTATTTTGTTTCTTTGCCTCCATAGCACCAAGTAACCAACCCAGTGAAGGAAATTGACTCTTTCCAGGATCGTAAAAACCCAGCCACCCAGAAGGAGGCCTCGGGTTTTGAATAGAAGCATAAAGAGACTAAGCTCCTTCATACCCCAACCAAAGTGATCCAAGATTAAAATTTTCTGTTGTTTAAAATGGCATTTGGCGACTTTTGTTTGTTATTGCACCACTGTGTGATATATTTTGTTGAACTTTAGAAGTAAATAGGGTTGGCAAGGTTGGCTCCCCAACATTTATCTTATCTTTCAACACGTCATTCCCTCGAATGACCAAAATAGTAATGCTTTGGGAAACTTCAAAACTCAACTGGATGATTTATTGCAAAAGGTAAGTAAATAGAAATTGACAAGCCTTTCAGCTTTAAAATTGAACTTCACTGTTCATACATCGTATGAGATTGGGCAATTATTTTTTTTAACCTAAAAAGTATGTGTGTGTGTGTGTGTGTGTGTGTGTGTGTGTGTGTGTGTGTGTGAGAGAATAAATGCAAAATAAATCAATGAGTTTATGTGTAAAAATGGCAGATATTCAACATGTATATATACACAGACGTTAATAGCACAGGCCACAATGACTTTTTGGTTAATTTTATTGCTTACCACAGTATGTTGACAGAAAAGGCAGGTCTGATCATTTGCTGCTCATTTTAAACAAACTAAGCTCTTTTGGGATTTTTTTTAATTGCAGCAAAATTCATTAGAATTTCAGTGATGATTGTATTGAACTCATTACAAGCAGTTTAAAATTTCCATTAAACATTAGACTATATGATTTTTATCTCTCAGTGACTGTTCAGTTGTACAGCAGTTAAATATGAAGTGCAATTTAAAAAAAAAAATACTGGCTGACAAAGAGAAGTTTGTGAGGGCCAGAAGCTTGTTATGTATGTTGTCTTGGTTTTTCAGAGGTTTTGTTACTCTTGGCATGAAAGGGGTACTGATATGCTGTTTTATGGGGTTAAATAAAATGTTGCTCATCTCTGTCTGACCAATAGGGGCAAAAGGACTGGGAAAAATATGAAGTGGCTAGGAAGCTGAAAAGTTGTGTGGATGAAATCCGAGCCAACTACCGACATGACTGGAAATCTAAGTTAATGAGTATACGTCAGAGAGCTGTTGCACTGTACTTCATTGATAAGGTGAGTCAACCAAACAAATTGTAGCATTGTTTTTTGTTTCAGTAATAATAGTCAAAATACTTTATATTAGAAAATGCTTTCACATCCACATTTGAACCCAAAGTTGAGATTAAATTAATCCTTTCTTGGCATTTAAAGGAGTGTATATATGGTTCTACATATAAAAAATTTAAATATATATAAATTGGCATATATGGTGACTTGGAATTAATGGTCTCCAAAAATGTTTTTATGTGTGTGCTTACTTTAGTACATCTACACAATAAACTTGATTGAGATGTATTGATTATTCATGGAAAACTGATTCAACACTAATATGATTGTATCAACATCTTTTTTTCTCCTCTTATTCTACATATGATCATTCTTAGTCCACTAATACCTGATGAAAGACACTTAAGCCTTTTGTTTGGATGCTTTGAGCATAGGAAAGGTGCTATATAAATAAAAGTACATGGAGATTCACTTGAGAGGCCCCAAATATAAGCAATCTAAACAAAACAATGTACAATGTATTCCTCGGAATATGGAGCTTCGAACAAGCTGGGATGCCCCTGCATTGCAGCAATGAGGTAGGCGCCGGACAGCCGTTGCAATGTTTAACCTCCGTTTTCAACTTCTGGGTGCATACCACCTGTACCCCTTCACTCACTCAATTTCTCATCAGGATAGTGGTGTACATTATTGAGCAGAGTGTCTTCATGGTGCAAACCTATTGGGTCACCAATTTGTTTAAGCTATGTCAGAATCAACTGGATGATTGTGAGTTAATGGAAGGTTACTTCCAGCAAGATGGAGCAATGTGTCACACATCAGCAAGGAGCATGGCAGAAATTGAGTACTTCTTCGGCAACAGGGTAATTTCAGAGGGGCTTTGGCCACCACGGTTGCCGGATCTGACACCACCAGACCTTCCTTTGGGGTATGCTCAAAGGAAAAGTCTAACACTTTGGAAGATTTGAAGGAAAACAACATGAAATTGCTGCTGTCCCCAAACCCCCCGAGACGCTTGCCGATACGTTCAGGAACATGGAGCGCTACGTCAAAATATTTCTGGCAAAAAATGGAAACCACTTCCAGCATCACATGTAATGCAATCGATTACACATACGTCAATGTATATAGCATATTTTTTTGGTTCAGATTGCTTCATTCTAGTGGGAGTTACAGCAGAATATTTGGGGCCTCTTTCAAGTGAATCTCCCGGTATTATTTTTGTTTGATGTTTGTTACTCTAAATTCATGCCAGTCAAAAGTAACATTCCACGATTTTATTAACAAGTTATGCTCATCCATCCATCCATTTTCCAACCCGCTGAATCCGAACACAGGGTCACGGGGGTCTGCTGGAGCCAATCCCAGCCAACACAGGGCACAAGGCAGGGAACCAATCCTGGGCAGGGTGCCAACCCACCACAGAAGTTATGCTCATATAAAATCAAAAGTTGCCTGTGATTATACATCTGTTTGACATTAAACTAATTGTGTATTAAGTATCTGATATAAGTTGATTTCATTGGCTTATTTCCAGTGAGAGCCCCCTACTGTGAGGATTGTTTATGGTTTCTGCTGAGTGTATTAAATCAAACTGTTGCTTTTCAGTTCGTATAAATTTGATATATACAGATATAAAGTCATACAACATCCATGTGAACACTGTTCACAACTAACTAATACGGTATTCTTTTGCTCATGAAAATTTTTTAGAGGGCTATAAAGTTATGACTAATACTAAACCTGTATGAGAGAAGCTGAACAATATCTTTTGTCTGTTCCTTGGACTTGTGCATAGTCAGCATCTGTCTTTCTGTTCTCTGTGTTTGTGTTTATCACACAAGAATGATCAACAGTCTTATGAATTTTCTTTGTATATAAAAAAAAATTATAGGCTATGTTTCTAAAGTGCAAATGTGTTAGTGTGTGCAAGAGTGGGTCCTTTAATTAACTGGCAACCTGTTCAGGGCAAGAGAGATTATGTGAGTTTGTGAATATTCTGTTATTTTGAATTTATTACAGGATTGTGTTAAAAAGTTTGTGTTAAAAAGTGAGTAATTTGAATTTTCTTGAATATTTTCTTTTGTGGGGTGGCACATTGATAGACAATACAGCATCCTGAATCATTCCCAGTTACTGTCTGTGTCAAGTATTGTAGATTTCCTTTTGCAGGTTTGTGTGTGTTAAGTTGATTGGTAACTGCAGAATGTCTTCAATATGGGGGTGTGTATAAATCACCATCTGCTTTTTTTTTCTTTTTTCTTTTTTAACAATGGCAGAAATGACTGTGGCAAAGGGTGAAAATGCCCTCAAAATTAAACTTAATTCCACCCTCTTGCTGTCAGTCTCACCCGACCCTTTAAATTAGACTTGATTCCTGCTGCAGTCATGCTTTGAAAAGTTATCCCAGTATGTTTCATCCTATTTTGAATATTCATTTCCTGTCCAAAGCATTTGAATGTATCAACAGCACCCAGATATCAGCCATTTGATTAAATCTTTCTGCTCAGGATTCCAACCTTGCCATAACACAGACGTAATTGTTTTCAGTATTATGAAGTTTGCCTCTGCACTCCAGTGTCAGTCAGCAGTGATGTCCAATAGTAGAACTGTAACATACAAGTCTTGGATATGCTTCTAACACTAAAACAGAGAGCCCAGATGAGAATGCAGAACATTTCTTTATTTGCATTGAGATATGCACAAATGTCTCCGTCCATGAAGTAAGCAAGTAATTAAATAATTCATCTACTTTTATACTTTTCTCACTGGGAAAAATTTTGAACACATTTTTTGTTGACTTCAATTTTTAAGCTTATATACACTAAAATAGGTATGCTGATTCTGAAAGTGCAGTTAGTTTTCTTATATCATGTCAGGTTTTTTCTCTACCGCTTATATTAGTGTGATTACTGTGGCATGGATTTGTATAGGCTATTCATTTACACGCAAGACAGTGTGGTCAGAGGTTGTGCGCTGCTCTATGTAGTGAATAAGCAAAATCTATTTTTCTACTTACACACGTATTTCCTTTCTTTCAGATCATGTCTTGCTCTGCTGTTTCTCGTCATAAGTGCCTAAACAACCCTGATTCATTTTGTTATATCTGTGGCAGTTTCACCATTCCCAGTCAAAGGGCAAACATCAGCACATTTGTAGAGCAGACCTATTTGGCATATTTCAAAGTTAAACTTGGTAATCAAGATAAGTCTTGGGCCCCTCATAAGGTGTGCAAACAGTGTGTTGAGGGTTTACGGATGTGGACAAAGGGAACACGTGATAAGATGCCATTTGGTATACCTATGGTTTGGCGAGAGCCAGAAGATCATTTCAGTGACTGTTACTTTTGTATACTTCAGGATATAACAAGAAAAATAAATGTAACGTAGAGTATCCTAGTCTACCATCGGCTATACGCCCAGTGGCTCATTCAGTGAAATCCCAGTGCCAGTTTTCGTTACACTACCCTCTCTTGAAGAACTTGATTATGGTGATGAACTAGGTGACAACAATGATGAAGAGTTTGAAATTGAAAAGAACTCCATTCGTAAGGGATTTGATCAGCATGAGTTGAGTGATTTGGCACTATTGAAGAAGGCTTCAGAACTCCTAGCATCAAGACTGCGTGAGAAAAACTTACTTGAAAAAGGAACAAATGTATCATACTTTCGAACCAGAGAAACTGCATTTCTGCAGTACTTTAGAACTGGCAGTGGCTTTGTGTATTGCCATAACATAGATGGTTTAATGGAGAGGGCCATTCTTAGCAGTTTGTGGGCCCTACGCGGTTCAGAAATGTTCAGGCCCTGGATGTGCAGGCCCCGGATTGGGGGGGGATTGGGAGATGGTCTGATGGGGCGGAGCCCCCCCTGAGCTCAGGAAGGTGTTCTAATAAAACGTCCGGAAAAGGCCTTAGATGACCAGTAGGCCTACATGTACGCTTGTGTGTATGCAGAGTGATAAAATATTGATTTTGTTCTGGATCTGGTAAAGGTCGGTAATATAGGGATATTTCATGATTTTATGAGGATCTCTCTGAATGAATCCAAAACGAATCTCTAAAATTAACGTTTGCTATAGTGCATTTGGCAAAGTTACGACGGCGTGACAATATTATTAGGGATTTAGGTGAAGATTGCAATTTGGATAATAAATTACCATTGTTAATGAGACTAAGAGATGCACTGAACTGAATTTCCTGGGACTGGCACAGACAGCTGCAGTGCCAGGGGCATGACAGGGGCCCCAGGCCCACAGCCCAACAACAAACAAACAAAAAAAAAATTGTAAGTCGGGGCCCTACGCGGATGCGTAGTTCGCGTATGCCTAAGAACGTCCCTGAATGGAGGAATTGGGAATTCCAATCTATAACTCAACTGAATGGCAACTATTCATCAATAGCTCAAAGCGGAGCTTAAAGTGTGTCCTCCTTCACAATGGCAATATATTTGGGTCAGTCCCATTTGGCCATTCAGTTTCTCTTTGTGAAGAATATGCAGACATAGAGAGTCACTGAGTTGTTGCAATATCACCAACACAATTGGGTCATCTGTGTTAACCCTAAAATGGTATGCTTCCTTCTTGGTCAGCAATGTGGATACACCAAGTATCCCTGTTATCTGTGCATGTGGGACAGCAGAGCTCGTGAGAGGCATTGGGTGGGAAAGGAATTGGCCTCCAAGATCTTCCCTAAAACCAAGTGATCCAAGCATTCTACATGAGCCACTTGTTGATGGAAAGAATATTATATTCCCGCCTCTGCACATGAAACTGGGTCTGATGAAGCAGTTCGTTAAAGCTTTGCCAACTGAAGGAGACTGCTTCAAGTACCTCATTTTGGCATTTCCTAGCCTGTCATTTGAAAAAATAAAGGCCGGTGTGTTTGATGGTCCGCAGATTTGGCAGCGCATCAAAGATGAACATTTCATCAGGACAATGTCAGAAGTCGAAAAGAATATCAATGTCAGCTTTATTTATATAGCACATTTAAAACAACATAGGAATACTGTGGCCAAAGTGCTTTACAATAATAGAATTAAAGAAAAACATACAATTAACATGAATAACATAAATAGAAATAAAATAAATGAAGATAAATGAAATAAATAATAAATAGAAGTAATGTTACATAATCACAATGAGGAAACCATCAGTGTTACTGAAGGTCACGGAATGCAAGTGAATAGAAATGAGTCTTTAATCTTGTTTTAAACCATTCAAATGTAGATGACTCCTTTATGTAATGAGGTAAAGAGTTCCACAGGCGAGGAGCAGCAGCTGCAAAAGCCCTGTCCCCCTTAGTTTTACACTTGGTACGAGGGACAACAAGAGACAACTAACCAGAAGATCTAAGCACTCTGGATGGCTGGTGTAAAACACACAATTCGGATAAATAGACAGGAGCAAGCCCATGTAAAGATTTGAAAACTAGCAACAAGATTTTAAAATCAATTCGAAAACTGACAGGCAGCCAGTGTAAAGAAGCTAATATTAGAGAGACAGTCATACTTTCTTGCCCCAACCAGAAAGCGAGCGGCAGCATTCTGGACCAACTGTAACCTGTGTATCAGGGATTTGCTAATCCCAGAATACAGCGAGTTGCAGTAATCAAGGCGAGAAAAGATAAAAGCATGAGTAGCTTTCTCAAGATCCCTAGAAGATAAAAAAAAGGCTTGATCTTACCTAATAGACGAAGCTGGAAAAAGCAACTTTTGACTACAGAATTAACTTGTTTCTCAAAAGAGAGGTTACTGTCAAAGATAACACCTAAATTGTGGAATTGAGGTTTGCAAAAGACAGAGAAAGAGCCGAGAAATCCAAGATCAATTTGGGCTTTAGCTGATGGACCCACTAGCACCTCCATTTTATTTTGATTCAGATCAAGAAAATTATTAGCCATCCAGGATCTTAGTTCGGAAAGACAGTTGTGCAGTTGATTTATTGCAGAGTTGCTGACGGGAATATAAACCTATGTATCATCAGCGTAGCAGTGAAAAGAAATGTTAAATTTCCTAAAAATAGTTCCAATAAGGTGAAGGTATGTAGAGAACAAAATAGGACCCAAAATGGATACCCGAGGAACACCACATTTAAGAGGAGCAGTAGATGAAAAAGAGGAATTTAAAGTCACTGAAAAGTGTCTACCAGTTAGATATGACCTGAACCAGTTAAGAGCAGCTCCTTTAAGCCCAACAAGATGTTCAAGCCGCAACAGCAATATCTCATGGTCAATAGTGTCAAAGGCAGCAGTCAAGTCCAGGAGGACAAGGACTGCAGCGCCACCTGAGTCAGTAATAATAGAGATGTCATTGAATACTTTAAGGAGGGCCGTCTCAACACCATGATAACACCTAAAGCCAGATTGGTAGATCTCAAATAAATTATTGGAGTTAAGGTGATCAACCAATTGATTGTAAATAATTATTTCTAATATTTTAGCCAGAAATGGCAATTGGGAAATCGGGCGAAAATTGGCTAAAACTCCAGGATCTAATTCTGCCTTTTTTAGACCGGGACACACTGCAGCATGAAAATTAAGAAAAATTTTAAAAATGAGGGCATAACCCCCGCACTAATAGAATCATTGATAATGGCTAGTAAAGATGGGCCCAAAACATCAAAGGCTTCTACTAAGAGGTGTGGTGGTACAATTTGATCAAGAGGATTGGGGGCTGGTTTAAGGGTGTCAATAGTTCTTTTTAGCTGTGAAAGTGAGACAGGATCAAATGATTCGAATACAATACCATGATTAACAGAAGGAAGTTCATAGTCAGTTGGAACAATACCACAGCGAATTTTAGCGATTTTACTGACAAAGAATGAAAGAAATTGCTCACATGAAAGAACCGTGCTATTTAATCCCATCACTGAATGAGGGTGAATGGCCGCATTAATTGAATTAAATAAGACCGTAGGATTCTTAGAATGATGGGAAACTAAATCAGCGAAGAAATCATATTTAGCTTTCTTAACTGCAAACTGGAAGTTGAATAGAGAAGTCCTAAAAATCTGTTTAGAAACAATCAGACCATCTTTTTTCCAACGCCGTTCCACCGTTCGACAGGCGTGGCGCAGCGATCGCGCAGTTTCATTTAGCCAGGGAGCAGGTCTTCCCTAATTACAGCGTATCTTGAGCGGAGCAATTGAGTCTAATACCGTTTTACAAGAAGAATTAAATTCTAAGACAGAATCATTGATACAATCATATTGGACATGCACATCAAGACTAGAGAATATGGTTTTAAAATCGGATATAATAGAAGAATTTGAAAAGCGAGAGCAGCGTGAAGCACAATTAGTAGTAGGAACATCTACGGTAATATTCAAATCCATCATTATAGAAAAGTGATCAGTAAAAGAAACATTGCATAAATCAATATCATTAACTGAAATATCACATGTAAGAACCAGATCAAGGGTGTGACCGAGAGAGTGACTTGGCATAATAATATGCTGGATAAAATCAAATGATTCCAATAGTGATAAAAAATCATTAACCAAAGGTTTCGATTGACAACAAATGTGAATGTTAAAATCACCAACAATAAATACTTTGTCATGGGAGAGGTATGATATCAGCCAGGAGATCAGAGAATTCAGAAATTAATACATCATTAATTACAGGAGGTTTATAAACCACAGCAAACAACAAAGAAGGGGGAGCTGCACACTTTGAAAAGTTGCATTTCTAAACTACTAAACGGACCCTTTGTAAGGCTCCGACACAAGAACATACTTTTATTAAAATTAATCTGAATAAAAGTATACTCTTTCCAGTGAATTCACAAGCATATAATATTAGATTGGACACCCTACCTTTTACCATAGCAGATCAGTTTAAATACCATGGGGAAAATATCACAAGTAAATATAAAGCTCTTTATCAACAAAATTTTGCTGTCTGTATGGAAAAAATTAAGCAAGACTTGCATAGATGGTCAACCCTTCATCTCACTCTAGCCAGAAGAATTAACATTGTTAAGATGAATATCCTTCCTAAACTTCTTTTTTTATTTTAAAACATTCCAATATATATCAATAAATCATTTTTTAAACAGTTAGATTCAACAATAACCTCATTCATTTGGAACTCAAAACACCCACGTATCCGAAGAGCGACCCTACAAAAACCTCAGGTAGAAGGTGGCATGGCTTTACCTAATTTTCAGTTCTATTACTGGGCAGCAAATACAAGCCATAAAAACCTGGACACAAATATATGAACATACACAGGCTTGGTCCGCAATAGAAGTAAAATCCTGTAGTACTTCTTTATACTCCCTGCTCTGCTCTCCAATAAATGCAAGTTATCGCAAATATACTAATAACCCAATTGTGCTTTACTCACTCAGAATATGTAACCAACTTAGAAAGCATTTTAAGATGGAAAATCTTTTATCTGTGGCACCTCTGCAAGAGAACCACCTCTTTCAACCCTCGCAAACATATCCAGTTTTTAATACCTGGAAAAGTTTTGGGATTAAAATGCTCAGAGACCTTTATATACACAACATATTTGCATCTTTTGAACAATTACGTTCAAAATTCAACCTCCCAGCTACACATTTCTTTCATTATCTTCAAATTAGAAATTTTGTTAAACAGAAATTGCCTGATTTCCCCCACCTCGCACCCTCCACAATGCTGGAAAAAATACTGCTCAATTTCGAGGAATTGAACACCATTTCCACATTATATGAAATCCTATTAGAATCCCTACCTTTCAAAGATCCAAGAAGGCATTGGGAAGAAGATCTCTTAATCAATATATCAGAAAAGGAGTGGAAGGTAGCAAAGCAGAGAATTCACTCGAGCTCCATATGCGCAAAGCATAGAATTATTCAACTAAAAATTATATATCGAGCCCATCTGTCTCGCTTAAAACTGTCCAATATGTTTCCAGAGCAAGATCCAACCTGCGAACGCTGCAACCAAGCTCCTGCCTCACTGGGTCACATGTTCTGGGCCTGCACCAAACTAACATCATTTTGGACCAACATTTTTAAGTGCCTTTCAGACAGCCTTGGTATCACAGTTCCTCCTAACCCATTAACAGCTGTGTTCGGTGTTCTTCCAGACGAACTTGAAGTGGAAAAGGACAAGCAAACGGTGATTGCATTCACTACACTTTTGGCACGCAGACTTATTCTGTTAAATTGGAAGAATCCTAACTCTCCTCTGATAAGTCAGTGGGAAACCGATGTTTTATATTATTTGAAAGTGGAAAAAATCAAATTCTCAGTTAGAGGATCTGTACAAATTTTTTTCAAAACCTGGCAGGATCTAATCAATATTATTTTAGAATAAGAGAAATAACTATTACCGCATTTAATTCCCTTCTCCATCTCTTATTTACCTATACATTTATTTCTCCCTTTCTTCTATTTATTGTTGCTTTATTAAAAAGCCCTAGGCAATTCTCCTTTGGCTTAGCTCTCCTTCTCAGGGGTGGGGTTTGATTTGTCTTTAATTTTGTTTGGTTATAAATTGATCTATTTGTATGGAATGATTACAATAAAAATTAATAAATAAAATATAAAAAAAAAAAACCATACTTTTAAAAACAGTGGCAATGCCCCCACCACAAGTCAGACGAGGAGAATTTAAAAATGAATAACCTGATGGTACCAAGTCAGTAAAACATGAAGAATCATCATTTACAATCCAGGTCTCAGTGATGAAAAAGAAATCCAGATTATCTGAGATAATAAAGTCTTGGAGAATAAAAGTTTTATTAGACACTGATCTCACATTCAAGAGAGCAGCCTTGATAGAAGTGGAAGAGTTTGTTGCGGGATGAGCACGGGTGAGCGTGCGAAGATTAGCAGAGTTCACTCCCTGAGAGCACACCAAGGAAAAGTGATGCCACCTTGAAATGGAGAAATTAAATCCGGTGTCCAGCGCCGATGAACCAGGGATGGAGTCCTGTGCAGGAGAGGATGGGTCGTAGGCAACTCGCAGACATCGGGAAACCAAGCTCTGGGACTTGAGTTGGCATGATTTAACAGCAATGCCAGCTCTTTTTCCACATCGGCGGCGGGTGCGTTTGCGTCTCTGAGAGGCATTCAGCTCACTGATACAGGTGGACACCGGCGTCCAGGTAAAGAAGTCAGCAGATGAATAAAACAAAGGTGGAGGATTACATAATATCCCAACAGGAGATGAAAACTGAGAGGAAAGCAAGCAAGAAAATATGTTAAGTAAAGAATCACGATCGTAGGACCAGTGGTCTTTGAGATTAAACTAATGCAAAAAAACAAAGATAAAACATAGATTAGCGAGACGAGCAGACGGCCAGTCACACCAGTCGGCATCATCACCAAAGAATGCTTGGTTATCATTCAAAGCCATTGTGAAGGACTTTCTTGGAAATACACGAGCAAATAATTACACAGAAATCGTCCAGAAACTCTTGGAGAGCTACAAAATGCTTGGTTGCAATATGAGCATCAAGGTGCATTTTCTGCATAGCCATCTTTCTAACTTCCCGGAATACCTTGGTGCAGTCAGTGATGAGCAAGGTGAATGATTCTACCAAGATTTGAAGGTCATGGAAGGACGGTATCTGGGTAGATGGGATGTACATATGATGGCTGACTATTGTTGGAGCATCCGGCGGGATTGTCCTAACACTCAACACTCCAGGAAAAGCTATAAGCGTGAATTTTTACCTTAACCGCTTACCGGATTAATTTTCAAATGTTTTACTGTTAAAAAAAAAAAAAATGTCAGAGTAACAATAAATCCTTTGTATGAACAACAAGAAATTTAAATAAACAGTACATTCAAGTTATTATTTCATTATTTTTTCATTGTATGTAAAACTTCTGTTTTTTGACAAAAATGGAGGATACCATGTATCGTAAAAACTGGATGTGACCGCAAAAAACTGGGGTCATTTCTGGATTCACCACCCAAAAATTAGTAAAAAAAAAAAAACAAGTGTAACATCTAACTCAACAAAAAATGTATTCCCCAGTGAATCATTACCTCATCTAATACATCATGTCATCTGACTCTTAAAGTTCTGCATACTATGCATATTGTTGTTCATCCAATCAACTAGTGCCACTAGTATTTTCTGACTTCTTTCGATTCTCCCATTTCTATGAACACCACCACATTGAAAGGGGTGTTCTGCGGACTCTTCTATTGATCTGAGTGCCACTTCATAGGAGGAATATTCGTTATTTATTTACCTCATTCTAACCTTGGAAAATCAAGTTGCTGGTTTCTCTAATAAGCTATGTTTAATTAAGCCTCAAGTTACCTTCAGTCCTTGCCCTTCTGTTTTAATAATACATTCTTACAACTTCATTTAAGTGTATGCTTGTAATAAGTTGTTAAAGATTACATATATTAACTAAAAATTCCATACCTCACAGTAACGAGTCCAGGGTTCGCGTCCTGTGTCCTCTTGCATGTTCTCCTGATGTCTGTGTGGATTTTCTCTGGGTGCTCCAGTTTCCTCCTACTGTCCAAAGACAGGCAGGATAGGTGTCTTGGTGTATGTGTGTGCGTGTGTTGTTGTAACAAGCGTTTGCAGTATGTCACTATGATCCATAAAGTTTATTTCATTGTATGTGAGTTTACTCATAGGACCAGAATCCAGGCATATTTAGGTAAGCTAGCTGACAGAAAAGACGTGTGAGACAAGCTGGCTGATTTTGGGGGGATTCCTGGTATAAACAACTGGAAGACGGCATGACAGGATAGTTGCCCTATTTTCCCATGGGGCAGAGATTTGTATTGATTAAAGCAGGCCTGAATCATTGTCTTAATTTCAAAGCCGTGCAATTCACCTGAGAGAGAGACTGCTAGAGAGATGGACAGAAAACATGTGAAGGACACACAAACAGGCCATTTTAAAAGTGCTGATGTCTGCTTGACCAATATGATTAAAGCCATTGTCTGTCATAAATGATGAGACCAGGTCTAGGTGGTTTTTGGGTACAGAGAGCCTGTCTGGTACCTGACAATATCTGACAACAATTCTATGAACATGTAAATATATGAGTGGTTATAAAGACGAGGATCCAACACAGTCAGAAGCGTCTCTTTGCTGTTGAATATTCTATTGGATGGGGTATATGGTTGTCAGTTTTTTCCCCACTTAAAGAACTGGCTATGACGACTTTACTGTCCCTTGGCTTCTCTCTGGAATATGTATGTATTAATGGATTATACATTGTATTATGGGAATTATCATTTAAAGCAAGTTAAATACATACTGTATATCTCTCTTTGCACCATATTTCTCTTGTCTGATTATTTTTCTGCAATGGTAACAAAAGGGTTAGGTATTGGCTCTAGTCTGCTCTGCATCAAGAAAGGACACATCCCAGGGGAGAGAAAGCACCCCCTGCTGGATATACTGGTGGCTTGTTCAGGGTTTGTTCCTGCCCTGTGCTCTATGACAGCTGTGTTAGGATCCAGTCCCCCATCCAGAGACCCTGGTCTGGATTAAGCAGGTTAGAAAATGACATGAAATATCTCACTTATCACATTTTGTTTGT
Source organism: Erpetoichthys calabaricus (assembly GCF_900747795.2). NCBI lineage: Eukaryota > Metazoa > Chordata > Cladistia > Polypteriformes > Polypteridae > Erpetoichthys > Erpetoichthys calabaricus. The sequence goes on along the minus strand of NC_041402.2, from coordinate 126,335,963 downwards.
AACCAAACAATTGGTCAAGTACTAGGTAAAGTGGTGGTTACTTTCACTTTAGCTTTTTAAAAAAAGGCCAGAACATTAAATGTAAGGATTTCAAAAGTGACATGCTGAAATTGAGTTGTAGATTGTATGCAGAAATATTGATGCTTGATAATGAGAGAAGTGATAAACAATGTCTTACTGTAAGATGGACACAATCCGGTCATATGCAGATGATATACAGACCTATTGGAAGATCACTCCGTACCGCATGCCTTCTACAGACAAGCGGCATCTCAATGGAGCATATTCATGAATGTCTGCTAGATTCCTACATGTAAATATTAACAATTTGCTTTTAAGAATTCCAACTCAATTCAGGAACTTTAACTCCTTGCTGAATTTCTTCATGTAGCCTATCATCACCAGCCTGTCATAGTCAGCAGAACCTTTAGGCTTTGAATGCCACACCTTGCTGCATTAAAAAAAATTTTAAGTAGATACTCCTTAAAAATTAGAACATTTTTCTCAATTTCAGTTTTTTGTTTATGAGCTAGGTAGGCTCTAATGAAATGATTTCATATTTTTGCTTCAGTTGGCTTTGAGAGCTGGAACAGAGAAAGAAGAAGGTGAGACTGCAGACACAGTTGGCTGTTGCTCTCTGAGGGTGGAGCATATAAAACTGCACCCTGAGCTTGATGGGAAATGCAATGTAGTTGAATTTGACTTTCTTGGTAAAGATTCCATTCGCTACTACAATAAGGTGCCTGTGAAGAAAACGGTAAGACATTTTATTATGACGTGATTGTTCGACTATTTCCAGCACCGAACGTGGGGTGACTGAAATGTCCTAATGAGAAGTGTCTTTCACTGTAATTACAAAGTGCACTAGACAAAATAAAAAAATTTAAAATTAATAAAATTAAAATAAAACACATGCATGGCAAAAGAAACCCATTGGTATGCAAGTGCTCAAAATCAAACATAATTGAGTTGGTTATCAGTTTAAGAAAATCAAAGCAACAGAATGCATTCACAATTCTTTAAATGTATGTTGGTGCGTTTCACTGTGCCCAGGCTAGTCTAAAGTAAAACAAAATTAACCAATTTCATAGCATGACAGTGGCATTCTTAATGTTAGTCATGGTTTTCTTCACTTATGAGCAAAACAAGGGGAATTTCTTCTTTTTATTATTATTATTAACAAACCCCAAAATGAGAAAATGCAAATGAGGCAAGTGGTTTTGGATATATGAGTGGTGCACATACTGTACAGTAGGAGCCTAATCATGTAGGCACTCATTTCTTTTCTTACTGTACCTATGGTCTTTATCTACAACAAGTATCTACAATCCTAGTTATGTATTGTAACACATTTTATTACAAAGTAGTTCAGAATTATCAAGCTCATATTTTCATTTCCATTATATGTTTTCAGATACTAAGTGTAAACAATTGTTTTGAGGAAAGTATCACAGAATTTGTGCATTAAAAAATAAAAATGTGTTGCTAGTCTTGCTCATTATGATTGTCTTTCTCAGGTTTTCAAAAATCTGAAACTTTTCATGGAGAACAAGGATGGAGAAGATGATTTATTTGACAAATTAAATGTATGTATATTTAAATGAATAAACCTTTACTATTTCAGCTCTTTGAAATTCCTGAATTGCATTCTGGTTATATTCTGTATAAACTGCAAATCTTAAATAACATGGTCTCCAACCATTATCTTATCTATAACATCTGTCTCTGTCCTCGTTTTAATTTTTTTTTATTCCAGTGTCACAGAGCTGAAAACAAAGTATGGTTGTTAAGAACACGCGTCCACATTCCAGGCCAACTTAAAATCATGAATTCTCCTTACCTAGTATTAGGATGTGGCAGAAGAATTTTAGTGCCTGTGGTTGGGGTGGGGATAATGGGAAGACCATATAAATATCAATCTGCTTGGAACAGTTCTAAATTGTAGGAATTCAAAGTTGTAACAAATCAAGGCAATTACTGGATTGCTTATCAAACAAATGCTTTGATTGCTATCTTTGGTTGCTCAGCACTACTTGTGATGTCAGCATAGGTGTAGAATGTTCATAAGACAAAGATAAATGGAAACCAGCTTCCTGAGATGGAGGCTTTACACAGGAATATAAAAAGCATCAGAGTGAAGTATGTCTTGTTATGAGAATGGTTGGCATTTTAAAGAATAGGATTCATCCTTTTGCATTCAGTGTGCTTTCACTCGCCTCTTTCATCTCTATCAAAGCAGCACATATTGTGCACTTAGTTACCACTGGAAAAAAAAAAACACATTTAAATTCTTCACATGCTTTTATTTTTTATTTTATTTCTTTTTTTTTTGTTTACAGCTGGTGCATAGGCAGTTTAAGTTTTGAACTGGCAGTCTTAAGATTTAGACTTCAATGTCCTAATCACTACAATACGGTGCCGGAATGTCTCTTCTATATCAGCCCAGTTCAGAGTGTCTGATTACTTTAATATAATGTCTGTTCACTCAGTTTACTTCACTGATTGTTGCTATATTAAAAAAAAAGATTTATAAAGCTATTAAAAGAAATCAAATAATAGTTTACAAGTATTTTACTGAATGCCTTATACAGTACATAACCAGATGCCAGAGTCATACCAATATCGGCACTGTTATCTGTTAGTTCTGGCATCTAAGTTCAAATCCTGACATAGCTACTATCTTTTGGATATTGCATAATCTTGTGTATACAAGCAATGATTATTAGTCTCTTTCTACCATGCATCGTGTCAGCTGTGTACAACCTGATTTAGCGCTTTGTGCAATGAACAGAATTGGAATTTTTGAAGATAAATGTTTCTGTTTTTGATTTGAGTATTAGGTGTTGATATTGAGATATCATTTAATAATGTCATTTGATGGTTGAACTCTATGGCAAAATGTGTTGACTATCATTTTGTGTAACCTGAGAGGAAAGGTTAAAAATATTGATTCCCAAATTGGTCATTATATAAGGACAAAGTATAAAACTAATTCATGGCATTGTTTAAAAAAAATAAAATATTAACAATCAAGTAAGGTGTGCAGTGAATGCTTCATTATCATCAGACGAGCCCCATAACTGAGCCTGCCCTTTTAATTAGCTTGTTGATTCTGTGGGCCTCCCTTGAAGGGATATTACCAGCCTAGCACACCACAGTATAGAAAATTGCACTGGCCATCAGAGTTTTAGAAGATGTGAAGGGTCACTACCCACAATAAACACATGCAGTCTCCTAAGAAGAAAGAGCCTGCTCTACTCTTTCTTGTATAAATCCTCTATGTTAAGAGACCAGTCCATCCTGTCATTGATGTGAACATCCGAAATACTTTTAGGAGTGCAGCACTTCTACATCCACTCCCTGAATAGTGACTGGACATAGTGGCTTTTTGGTGTGGCGAAAGTCAAAAACCAATATATATGTTTTGGGTGATGTTAAGTTTCAGACAGTTTTATCTGCACCAATAAACCAAGTTCTTCCCCTTGTAACCACAGCCCATTCATGCAGAATCATCTGAGAAGCAAGTGACATGTCTCGGTGTTATACAGCAATTACAGACCAAGGTGTTACAGAGAGAAGACAAAAGGAGACAGGACTGTTCCTTGTGGTGCTTCATTGTTGCTCATATCCATACCAGAGACACAGACCTTAGGTCTGACAAACTATGGTCTTGACATGTAGTCCATTATACAGAACACCACAGGCTCATCAACCACTATGTCCCTAAGCTCACCCCTTAAGAGAGATAGCTACATGGCATTTAAGATGCTGGAGAAATCAAAGTACATTTATCACAATGTTGCCTTTTGTTCGGGTTGGATTCAGGTTGTTGATTAGATAAATAATTGCATTTTCCACTCCAGTCTTTGTCTGATAGGAAAACTGTAGTTGATCCAGGAGGTCTTTCATAAGAGGACTCGTATAGTCCAGGACCAACTTCTCAAAAGTCTTAAGTGAAGAGACATCTGTTGCCTTTGGAAATGGAACAATGGTAGTTGTGGGTGGTGGAGGAAGGGGGTCTTTTTTATTAATTGGTTCCACATATTATTGCGCCTGAGGTCCAGTAATTATGCTAATTCCATTCCAAATACCCTTCATTTTGTTCTGAAGAGCTTGTTTTCTAATTTAGCTCTGTAAGCTTCCTTTCCTTCACCCATTTTTGTTAAGCTAACAGTAAAAATAACACATGACCCACCCACAAAATGTATCCTTTTGAATGTGGTAAAAAGGTCACAGGAGCAGATCATAGGCCATCATACTACCCAGGAGTTGTATCAGAGCTTGCCATTGTATAGTATGTGACCCTAATGACCCTTGATTTCTGCCTAAGAGAGTTCCAGGAGAGTAAAAGGCGTAAAACTGAGAGAGATTCATTAAAACAAAAAGTTTGGAAAGGAAATGGATGTTGGTTCATAAGATAGTCAAGAAAACATTAGTACATGACCTCTAGAAAGCCATGACTGGTGTGGCAAAAGTCAATAAACAGTTGGTTTTGCTGATATGCAGTTGCTGGCAGTTCTTTCAGCAGTAAGAAATAAACGTTCTCCACCTGACTGACATCCTGTACTCTGTCTTGTCCACCCGTTATTGACACACTTCATAGGTGCAGAGTAATTTCTGTAGTTGTGTGAACTAGTGTTATGTTTATAATCTGAGGTGTACAGAGTAAACAGAAGATGAGACACGACTGTTCCTTTTGCTTCTCCAGTGTTGCTAACATCGTTATCATAGACACAGTCCTTAACTCTCACAAACTGCAATCTTCAGGTCAGACAGTCCATTATCCAGGACACCATAGGCTAATCCACCGGCATATGTCTAAGTTTACCACTTAATAGAGATGGCTCTATGGTACTGAAGGCACTGGAGAAATCAAAAAATTATAATCCTCACAGTGCTGCTAGCTTTCTCCAGGTTAGAATAAGTCTTGTGGAGCTAAAAGATAATTGCATCCGCCACTCAAGTTATTGGTCATTAGGTATACTGCAGTGTGTTTGGGTAGTCTACAACTAGAGCACTCGTATAGTCCAGGACCAACCTTTGAAAGGTTTCCATAATGTGATGTGTAAATGCCACCAGCCTGTAGTCATTAGGTGAAGAGGCACCTGCCTTCTTTGCAACAAGAACAATGCAGGATGTTTTTCACTGTAGCGGCACATTCTAGAGCCCTGGGGACAGACTAAACATGTGACAGAGGATATCACAAAATTGGTCAGTGTAGGCCTTAACAACTTAACGACCAATTTCATCTGTTCCTGTGGCTTTTCCTGTGTGTAATTTCCTCTGTTGTTTCCTCACTTGGTCTTTAGTTGTTGATACCAGTTGTTCACCATTGCATTTCAGCAGGAGATTTTGTGAGAAGTCGTGCAAAATGACACCATTTATTGGCTAACTGAACAGACTACAGTATGTAAGCTTTCAAGGCAGCTCAGGCCCCTTATTCAGGCAGGTTGTATTACAGAAACTGGAGTACCCTGCGTTTATATAGACACTAGGAGAGAGACAGCATTGGGAAAACCTTTAAGTGCGTTATCTTCAATGGAAAAAATTGACAGACCATTCCAGCCTAAGATTCATATTGTAATCTTTTTAGTTAGCCAATAAAAGGTGTCATTTTGCATGACTCCTCATTACATTCGTAATGGCTAACATGGTATAACACCCTACTACTGCAGTAGGAGATTTTTAAATTAAATTTGTACAGTTTGCCTTATTTGAACTATCTCAAAGAACAAAATTGATTTACTGGGAGATGAGTTGTTTTATCCAGACAGACAGACGAGACAGATATGGCAACCACAGTAGGTGGCTTTCATATTATAGGCAAATGCACCTAAAAATTGAAGTGAGCACTACAATGACTTTGTGAAGTTGTTTCTTGTGTAAGGCACATATAAGTATGTAATCATAAAATCTAATGAGCTTCCCGCATTGTGATGCATATCTGTGATCATATTGCAAGATCATGCAACAGGCAAGTAAGCTGCCATCTTCTGTTTGGTTTGTTTTCTCAGCTCTTTAATTAGAGAAGCAGCAGGCTTTTTGTGGCCCTGTGAGAATGCACTCAAAAAGACAAAACTATATGTTGGGTCTGATGGGATAACTATAATTAAAATGTGTTTCATTTCTGAAGTTAGTTACATACTCTTCTCTCTCTTTCTCTCAAGGCTGGCAGAAAGAGATCCATAATACATCGAGCACAATTATTTTGTGTCAACTGGGATGTCAGATGTTTAAGGCATCAGGTCATTTGTAACAAACTGCCTGAATTTGGCACAGGATTAATGCAAAAGACCTGTCTGAAAACATCTGGTTGTTCTTGAAGTCCTCAAGGGATGGAGGGGCAGGTGTTTTATTCCAAATGATGTACTAAGACAGAAGTTGCAGCCTTACTACACTACAAAGTCTGCTCATTTCTGTTTCCAGCTTCTGATAGACACAAATTAACAATACTGTATGTAATTGTTTAAAGTAGGTTTTTGTACACCCGGGAGGTTCTGGTTCTTTTAATATCATTATGTTCTTTGCATTTTAAGTTATGGGATTTAGGCATTCATTTAGTGTATTTTAACTTGTGATTTAACTGAGAATAGACTTTCTACACTACTGAGGTGTTCTTTGACTTCTGTTTCTGAAAAAAAAACTTTCCTTTTTGATCAGAAATTGTCAGATATGAAATCAGTATTTTTTTTTCTCCTTAATAATTCTTGAAAGCACTTTTTCCCTTTCTGAGAATCAGATGTTTTGATTGTGTGTTGTGTGTTTATTTATGTGATTTATGTAATTTCTTAGAATTTATCAGGACTAGATTGTCCTGTAAAAAGAGGGAATTAAGAAAGTACTTCTAGAAGTGCACCACCTCAGCACAGTCAAATTTCTTACTTCCATTTCCAACCATCATGCAACATGTTACATCATAATGTGTGTGTGTGTGTGTGTGTGTGTGTGTGTGTGTGTGTGTGTGTGTGTGTGTGTGAACATATACAACAGAGAATGGAGAGGAGGCTTGGAAGCACATTAGTTAGCATTACTGCATATACCTATAATGTGTATGTGTGGATGCCCTCTGAGCACATCTAACTAGTGTACTAGGCAGGGTCCACTGTGAGATGACCTACATGGAGACCATGGATGTGCTGGAAGCAATGTCTTTCATCTGGCCTGGCAGTACCCAGGAATTCCACACAAACAGTACAGTGTGGCCTGCTCTACAGATGGAGAGTAAAGTGAAGATTAGCTTTTTAACTTTTGGTGGATATACCAATATATAATTCCTATAAATTTCCTGTCAAAATCTTGTCACAGGAGACCTGCCAAGGAACCTGAATAGTACAATTTTTTTTGTCTCCTTATAGAAAATAACTACCGTAGTTATGTCTTTTGCCTCAGATTGTAGATAGTAGCTTATAATCAGCTGCTGAGAGAAGACTCATACAGGTATGGACTGCCACCTCAGGACCACTGTAGTTTATTTCAATGTATCAAGACCAAGTAAATGGGGAATGTAGTGTTACATCTTGCATGTGTCATTTAAGAAGAAAGTCCCATTAAAAGTCTATCATTCTTTTTCTCAAGTTTTATTTGCCGACTTTCAACACCATATCAAGTCACTCTACAAGTGCATACTGTACATAATCAGTATTAAGTGAATAGATGTTACTAGGTTTCTTAAAGTTAATCAAAAGTGCTACATTCCAGATTGATTACACTTTCACTTTTATTCCTTTCGCTGTCTGTTCCTAAAACATTGTGTATTTGTTGGTGGCAGCCCTTGAGGTAACTGCCTTCAATGCTCAGCTTTTGAAAACCTAAGCACAAGTGGCTGCAAGATTTGAAAGCTAAAGTTTAGGCATCTGTTGCAGATGGTATTCTATTTTATATAGGTTGACAGTCACATTTTCTTATTTATGTTGTTCAGTTTTGGGTTTTTTTTTTCTTCAAAATGTGTAGTAATGCAGTATAGACATCAGCTTGTCAAACTTTCACTAGTAGCTTTTGTAACAAAAGGTGTCCGAATAAAAAGTTTTATAGTTAATGATATAACTGTTACCAGTTAGCTATGAAAATGTTTTCAAATCAAAACTAAAAAATAAATAGTCTGGCAGTTATTAAGCATTATGAAACTGATTTTAACAATTGTAAAGTGTGCCAGTTCAACAGTCGCTGGAGCAGCCATTCATCTTTGGGAGAACAAATGTTCATTAGCTTCATAGTCAACTATGTGAATTTAAAATTAGGTAATTGACACCAAATCAATGTAACACATCATCTTCAAGAATTACCAGGTTTATCATCCAGCATCTATAAATTGCTTGACAAGAAATGTATTCTGCTTGCTTGAACAATTTATTCATTATTTATTTTTAGAGTTCAATCAGACTATGATTTGAGATGGAACAAAGTTTTTTTTTTTTTCCCTTATGTGTTTTGCTCTCAAAATACATAAAATTCAGAAACCTCAATCCATCTGCACTCAACCAAAAACATACACAACCTACGCATCAGCCTCCATATCCACTCGGGCCCCGGAGCATCTACAAAACAAAAAGTAACTGTAGAATGCTGAGATAGAAAGAAATAAAGTATGGAAGCGCTGATTCATTGTTCCTGTTTATTCCCCAAGAATCTTTCTACCAAATATAACAGTGAAGCATTTTAATGTAGCAGCTGTATTTAATTGTAGAGACCATCTTTGGCATGGCCTTATAACTCCTTGAAATGGGTAGTCTAATTTTTTTCAATTTATTAAAGAAAAAAAAACAACACTAAGGCCACTGGTATGAATTTACCTTTTAGAGAGATCTTAAGTATTTATTCAGCACTGCACGTCAGCAAAATACTTGACTGGTAATTGGGGGGAGGGACAATTCAATCTACTTATACAAGAAGCACTTTGACAAAAAAATAAATAAGTAAAAACTGAAGAGTGAAAGTGCAGGCCAGAAGGAAGTTCCATTAGGACACTTCTACATGCATATGGATTGGTATTGTGTGCTATTTAATTTTGATTCTTTTCCTTTTATGTGATAATTAACAAACTTGTTCATATGATGCTTATCAATAGACAGTGGAGTCTTAATGCCTACCCTACTAAGCTAATTCAAGTACTGGCCAATTAGCACTGTTGTTGTTCTTTGGGGCAACATTGTTGAATCTGTAATGGTCAAAGGCTGAAAAAGGAATACACCTGAACTGTTTTTGTCATGTTGTTCACAACTGGCTGTTATTTAAATGACAAATTAGTAAATATTTTTGTATGAGTATATCATTTATGTTCTAGGTTCATTTTAGAGGTAAATTGTCAAACTGGTTTTTGTGTATGTAAGCAAACTAAACAGTGATATGGTGTGTTAATCTGTTGGGTTATCTTTATACTGTAACCAACTCTGAGAAATTACCGAAGATGGCGGAACACCACTGCCAATAAACAACTTGATTGACTTCTCAGTTCTTTCCTTCAGTGGCATAAAAGAGGTTTTCTGTTTGATTGGCTTTCATTAATGTTCACACTCTAGTTTGTAAACAACCAATTCGTAGGCTTATAGCAGGGCTACATAAATGTGAATGGAAGAGAAGGCCTGTGATATGGTTTGCATATTTGCAGCTGGAGATCCACAAAGGGAGAAAAATGAATCACGTATCATCCAGTACTTTTTATTCCTGAGCTTTTAACCCGTACCAGGGGTCTTCATCAGAGGATAATGCTTAGATTTACAAGAATCAAAGGCAATATATAGCAAAAAATTGTGTGGGTGGTGGCTAAGTCAGAGTGATCGGGGGGGTATTTGGGTGTAAAGTCTTGTTTATTATGAATATGTTCTTCTTAAGTTTGCATATGCTGGATTTATGTCCAAGTGTCTGTTGATGGCGTTCTCATTTGATAACCAAGATTCGGCCAGCTCTCTGTGAATGTGTATTATGTCCAGTTTATAAATGTTTGTAGCTGACCTTTTTCATGTATGTCAATATATAGGTACAGTATATCTAAAGGTTGATTCCCATTAACAGAAAATAGAAGGGGATGGCATTGACATAGAGCAATTTGCCTTTCTGGTGCTGGAACTTCTGATTTTTCTTCAAACATCTATAAAATGCACCGGAAAAAACATGTTTTTTTCCCCCCTGTATTCTTTCTGACTATCTGCACAACAAAATTGTTTAATCCAACTTCAGAAGCATTCAGACGTCAGGCAATTCCTTTTACCATTGATCACCTCAACCATTTCTTCACATTTCAACTTAATCAATTAATAAGATGGCCACCTGAACTATCATTTTGTTCAATACTCCAGTAACTTTCGGCATCAACACAAAAAGCATGATAAGATCTTTTCATTTCCACTTGGGGATTGTGTCAGCTGCCATTCCTTTTTTTATTTTATTTTATTTAAATCATCCAATTATAACCACTTCGGTTACAGACCAGTTCGTGCCACTACAACAATCAAAACCAAACAGCTTTTTTCATTAACCTTTTCAGAATTGAGCTCAGCTTTTTGTGCATTAATTGTGAACTTTGTATTTTATTAGTTTTTACAGTATGTGAACAGTGCATGGGTAGTAGAGTTTTGTGGAGAATTATGGTTTGTTTTGTGCATTGCTTATGGTTCCTCATAAGTCTGTATGTACTGTATGAATGTTTTTGTTTATATATGTATATGTGAGTTTTGTTTAGTAACTTAATATCTGCTCTATTTTCACTCTGATTCAGTTATTAGTTTTTCTTACTGGCGAGGACAGTAAGGTGAATACAGTTTGGAATGACTTCACTCAGATTTTTTTTGGGACTGAGCAGTGTGGCTTCTCATTCTTTTATTTATTTTTTTTTTTTGAGTGAGTTGTTAGTCTGATGTCTTACATTTTAATCATGATGCCAAGTTAAAACACGAGTCATTTTTTGTTTATTCATGGCTGGCAGAGTGCCATTGATGTTTCTCCTTTTTGTTATTATTTTGTACACAAATATTGGAGTATTGACACTTTTCAGTATTTATGCATGGCTGTTTTAAATGACAAAGTATTAGGTTGATGTTTTTACACTGAGTCTAAGTATTTCTAATTAGGCAATCTTTCTAAACAGTAAGGTTAAGGTCTTTTGTGTTAAAAATAAAAAATTAAAGTAAGTTGCATATTGTATCTGTGTATATATATCATGGTGTGCCCATTGATGCAGGCATAGGCTCTGGAAAAATGAGTTGGATTAAATGGGTTTGAAGATGTTATGATAAGGTTATAGTGTACTTGAGCAAGAGAAATGAGACTGGTGACAGTGGATATCTGTTGTAAGTTTGCATTTTGCTGGCTTCTTTCATCAATCTGGCAGCAAAGAAAAGCCGCTGTGTCAATTGAGGTTCAAACTATTGAAATTCAAAGGTTAGTCAGCTATACAGTGCATGATGAAGGGTAAGAATTACCTTTTAATTTGTGTCTTTGACTCTACTCTGTTGGACCCCTGAGCAAGGCCCTTAGCCTGCAATTGCTTCGTCCTGGGTATGACGTTAATCTACATCCAGCCCTGCAGGTAGGCCCTCCAACCTGCAGGGAAAAACCTGGGGGTTGGTGGCAGAACTGGCACTCCAGCCACCATAAAAACCTCGCACTGTTCCAATCCATCTGAACTAGTGTGGTGCTGAGGTGTCACCCATCGCATGGCTGCACTTGGGTCCTAATATGGGGATCCTGAGTTCATTTGTCAAGTGGTGGGTGCAGCAATGCGCTGTATCAGCGTGTGCTCCTAACCTCTCTCTCTTTGATGAATGCATTACATTTGGGAGAAAATGAGGGTGACAATCCAAAGAAGTAGAGTTCTACAGTAGTCGTTGATTCTGACACCTCTGACATATTTTCCTAAACTGATCCAAGAGATGTCTCTTGATTTCACCTATATAAATTACAGAACTTCTTCTATAACAAATTAACTGTATATCCAAACAGGTGCGTTGTGTGTCCAGAGGAACCAGGTATGACCACAAAGAAGAATTTTGCTGCACCTACTCTTACAAAAATTGGCCATTGTGTACGGTAGCTATGAATTGTTAAGCAAGCTACAGAAAAGATATTTTTTCAGAATGAGTTACAGGTGGATACAGAAAATGGTTGGTCTTAAAAATGCTTGTGTGTGAAGAGATGTTTGACATATAGGAAAAAAAAATGATATGATTAATGACCTGAAGAGGTGACAACATATTAAAGGGGGTTTGGGAATATAGGATCTGAGTTTGATTTGTGGTACCTTGTTTTCTCTTCTATTGGCAATATCAGAATGCTATTCTCTGTTAATTCTTTGTGCTTTGTTATGGCAATTGTTCCCTTTGCTAGTGATGAAACCAAGTCTGTAAAATGAAAAAGGTTGAGAGCTTTTAATAGATGACGGAAGTATTTTATTTTGAGAGATGGTCCAACAGGAAAGTGCATGGATGGTAAATATGAGAGATGAGTGGAAACAGATGAGTTAGTGAATAAATTCTGGAGCAGGAGATGGCATTGGCACAGTCCTCAATATGTTATTTTTACAGGTTATGTGCAGAGCTTGAGTTATAAGAAAAGAAATGATCTCCTGAACAAATAATAGAATTTAGCTTTTCTAGGTCCTATTCTGGGGTCTGTAGCAAATCTCCCAACCTGGTGGTGATAAAGCCATGTAGGATGTTAAACAATCCTGTCATTAACCCCATCTCATTAGAATGGCAGTGAACCTACTTGAGATCTTTTGTGGTTTCTACACCAAAAAACATATTCATTTTTAAGGTTGTCTTATTTTACAGAAGGTGTCCATTCAACTACTACTGTTTTTTTCCCATCTCTTCAGACTTTGTTCTTCTCCATTTAGCATCCAAAACCATTTGAACTGCTGCCGATGCTTCAATGCAGAAGGTGGTAAAGATTCAACAGCCAAAACTCTTAATTATAATGTCTTCCTTTTCAGAGTGGTTAGTTTTTTGTTTGTTTTTTTTTTTAATTTAATAAAGCACAATTTGCAGATGCACACTGATATAGCCATTTGCAGCATCCTCCCAATGCTTTACAAATGGACAACATACTGACAATGCCATTCAAATAGTTATATCAGGCTCTACAGTTAAAGCTATTCTGAGCTTATAAATCAGGAAATATCGGCGGGCTTCTAAAGCATTTGTTAAAATAATTGTAGCAAACTATTCAGCTGGCACATTATGAACAAAATACTGGGAACACGCTTTAGGCAATTATGGTGAATAAAATGGGCTAATACTATAGCACCATCTAGAGGTTTTACTGTGACAGCTGCTTTCATAAAACAATATAGGAAGAAACTGCAAATCCTATTTCAGAAAGCTGTTTGTCTAAATACCTGTCAGGAACACAAAGATGATGTTGCCCCCATTTTTTTTCATTTTTCTCATTTTATTAAGGAACGTTTTCATTTATTACTTCACCCACTAAAATGACAAAATCTTTACTTGAGTACTTCTGCCATTTTATAAAATCAAATAGCTCCCTTTTAGCTTTGCAAAAAGTAGCTTCTTTGGAATGGATTCATTATTTTTAATTGAAAGTGTTCAAAGAGGAACACACATTTGTTCACCTTTTTCCCCAGGCACTGACCTGCTCTCTAGTACCTACCCATCAGACTAATTTTTGACAACATAAGAGCAGTGGTTTAAATGAGCCTGACAAGTACCACTTACAGTAATGCATGTGGTACATCAAACAAGGAGATGAGCACACTGCATTTTGATCAGCAGTTCTGGAGTAAACAGAATTGAGCATCAACAGCTTGTTTCTTCCCTTTGTTGCACTGAAAAATATTTTGTGCCTAGTAAGATTTGTCTGTGTAGCTCACAAAATTGTACCATTTTTTGTTTTTATAATATTTTCCACTAAAAGACAAAGCTGATCATTTCAAAGTCACGTTTATGTAAATAATCAAAAGGAAAATTTGTTTAAATTTATTTATACAGAAGTCCTCTTGTATCCATATTTCCTTTTATGCTCGTTGAGTCTTCATTTACTTATTCGTTTTTGTTTTTTTTTTTGGTGACACCACAATATTTGAGGTGCAGTTGGTTGCATTTCTTTTTTGTTTTCCAATTGGAGCACAGGCAGGTGAAATGGCTTTCTTATGGTCACACAGTGTTAATAGCAACGTTTGAAGTCCAAAGCCTAAACCACTGTGACACACTGCCTGCTCACATTACATTCATGTAATGATTTTAAGAAACTATTTTATGAAAACGTCTTTTTAGGTACATCATTGTTCTTCACAATGAAGAAAGTCCACCCATTACAGGATTCCAAAGAGGCAATGCTTATTACTGCAAAATGAGGCAGAAGGCAGGGCCAGTTTGTAGTTGACTTGGGTCCTATTCAGGTGACACACCTACACCCCTTAACTCATAACGGAGCAGCCAGTTAAACTAACTGCAAAGTGGGAGATTTGAATCCTGTTCCCTGTGGAGTAATAGTAGCCACTATGCTTCCCATAATGTGTTTTATGCTGTTTCTGGTGAATATGTACCCTAAATTATTGTCATCTGTAAATTTTTTTAAAGGATCCCTTCAGCTTACAACTCCCATACTTCTTTGCACCATTATAATGGAGTCTTCTGTAACTCACATTTTTCGTGATTTAAGTTTTAATTTGTAAAGAAACTGAAATATTAAAGTAAACCTGAAGTCACTGCATGAAATAAAAGTTGTATGACATCACATTCATCCTGGTGATGCTGTTTATTTTATTATTATTAAATTATTCAATAATTTGTTTTCTTCTCTCTCCATACTTACAGACCACTCTGCTGAATAAGCACCTCCAATCTTTGATGCCGGGCTTGTCTGCAAAAGTTTTTCGAACATACAATGCCTCCATTACACTGCAGGAACAACTTCAGGTGCTTACAGACAGTGAGTCTCTCCATATTTATTTATTTATTTATTTTTTATATAGAGTGTTTACTTTTAGGGGTCATTTTACAAAATCAAGGACTTTTTGACTTTAAATTGTTTTCAGTATCCTGAATCATGTACTGCAAAATGAAGCCTGAATCGACACGTGACAGGCTCTGAAGGAGTAGGAACAATGTGGTCAGTGAGCTTGACATTAGATGTAAAATGTTAACACACTAGGTTTCCTCTTGAAACTTTTACAGTTCAGTAGATTGTATATCACACTTTAAGCAACAGAATGCACTGTAAATCATAGGTTGTAAGCTGTCTCACAGAGCCCCACTTTTAAACACAAGGATTTTAAAGCTTTCATCTGACAAATTGGCAGGAAAGTTCTAGGATAGCTTAAAGATTTTTATTCAAGTAATTGTGAAAATAGCTTTTGGGCATCTTTTTTTGTGTTAGCCACATTTTGCCTGCAGATACACTTTTTCTAAGGCTTCATTCTTTTTTTCTTTCTTTTTTTTTTTTTGTTTGTAGAGTCAAGTAGCATCCCAGAAAAGATACTGGCGTATAATCGAGCTAACCGTGCGGTTGCAATTTTGTGTAACCACCAGCGTGCACCTCCTAAGACCTTTGAACAGTCCATGACTAATTTAAACACAAAGGTAAGATCAGTGCATGGTGTACCACTTTATACAAAATAGACTCCTAATGGACAGCCAGCAATTCTGTAAAATATGATGAAACCAGATGACCACATGTTGTAATAGCCGCATGGTCAGGAGTATGTGTATATATACTGTATAATGTATAATGTGTGTGTGTGTTTGTATAATATAGTCTCACAGTCAGTGTTTTTGTGTGTAGAAACCAATATAGAAGATGATCAGTTATAGCCTTCAGTAAAATTAAGTTGTATTTCTTTCCATTCTAATAATGTCAGTTTTTTTTTTTTTTTGGCAGTGAAGGGGATGTGCCACCCATCAGTTACACCACCACTTTCAGGAAACATGACATCTCCTTTCAAAGCCTCCCACAATTTCTTTGCTTCTTTGTTGGAAGTCATATGTATGTGTCCTGCAAAGCTGATTGGAGAGCACAAAACAATCCCCAAACGAATGGCTTGTGGTTTTCTGCTTATTGCAGAAAGATTGGATAAGCTATAAACATTGGCAAGATAACGTAATGCTACTGTAGCATGCTTTTTGATGGGTATATACAGTATTTTCAAAATCTCAGAAGAATCTGCAGCCTTTCAAATACAAAAAAATGAGAGACATGACAGCAGGTTGTGGTCAAAAGTGTACGAAGTTCAGGTGTTAAACAAAATGACAAAGGAATTTGTTAGACTGCTGTTTTGCATTTTGGAGAATGCGCATTTTTATTTGTCTGCTAAAGATGCATTTAAATTTTGTAGTTCAAATGCAATGTGTGTGCAATACTTTTGTAGCTATTGTACCTAAGGATCTGCGCTGGTATCCAGAAGGTTGCCGGTTCAAATCCCCGTCACTGCCAAAAGAGATACTACTCTGCTGGGCCCTTTAGCAAGACCCTTAACCTGTAATTGCTCCAGGGGCGCTGTACAATGGCTGACCCTGTGCTCTGACCCCAAGAGGTATGCGAAAACTAACAAATTCCTAATACAAAAAAATTGTACAAGGTGAAATAAAGAAAGTATACAATCAGGATACAAGTTCCTAGTCTTGTTTGGGTATTTACATCATGTTCAGTCATGTGATTCAAATCATTGCCAAAGTAAAGACCATTGACGATGTAAATAATTCAATTCCATCAGTTCAAGCCTAGTGCAAAACTGCAGCTGTGTGGGTTTCAATCTGGGAGGCAATTCGCACCCTGCAGCGGTGCATGTTTTCCTAAGACATGCTTTCTAGTTTATTTGGCTTATCATGGACTAGTACTCTATCCAGAGTTTGTGTCTGACTTATTCCTAATGCTGCCAGAATAGACACAAGTCCCATCATGGCTATGAATTGTCTTTTACATTTATAGTAACATGGGGCCTCATGTACGCACAGAAATGTTGCGTACGAACGTTTCCACGCTCAAATCGCGATGTATAAAACCTAAACTTGGCGTAAAGCCACGCACATTTCCACGGTACCTCATACCCTGGCATACGCAAGTTCTCCGCTCAGTTTTGCAGACTGGCGGCACCCAGCGTCAAAGCAGTGCGATTGTTCCTGTGTGGTTACCCTTTCTTTTTCAAATCCACATCCCTGACGTGGCTTTATAAATACACTGAAATTAACCGCATATTGTTTATTAGTTTAATGCATCTGATAGTAATTAACCAGTAACAATATAATGGTCCACGGAATGGTCAAACTATTCCAAAAATGAGATCATGATGAACGAACAGCAGAATGGCACCAGTTTACCCGCAGCGTGCTCCTTTACTTGCAAAAATGGTGCATAGCTTTCTAAATGGTAAGTCCTCAATTTTCAAGACATGATTCCCCTACTCGGTCCACACTAGTCATGGGTTGAGTCAAACCTTGCACCCCTGCAAGTGCCGTGCCACCCTTTAAGTAAGCTAGCAGGATTTTTGAATTGCTATATCTTGTAAGAATTCATTTAAAAAAAGAGCAGTTTAACTAGCAATTCATTATGGCTTCACACATAATAAGCACAGCACTAAAACGTAAATTGCATGCCATCAGTTTGAGACCCTTAAGGCCGTATGATACAACATTGCAAGCAGTTTATACCTCCTGAATGCTAGTTGGTGGTGTTTGTAGCATGCAAGTAAAGCGAATGATCCATGAAAAAGCAGGCAGATTTTGCCCTCCAGGATTACCATTTCTCTCCTCTAGTTCCACGTTTTGTTCCATAGGCAAATGTATTTGCTCCTTTTTCCACTTTATCTTACATTCACTGACTTTCAAACCAGTGGAAATGCTTTTCAGAAAATACATAGTTACCAAAGTTGCCAAGTATAGTTATATGGATCTGTGTAGGGTTTGCTCCTATATGATGAATAGTCACATTTTTTGTGGAGGTGCACATCAGAGTATGATGTAGCTACGTGGGCTACAGCGTAGGCTCAATGAAGAAGTATAAATCGGCCTTTAGCCTTCTATATATTTATTTTATGGCACAGTGCTTTGAAACTTCTAGATTGTTGGCCGAAAAGGTACTCCGCACACTCCCAACTTCAACCCACTCTGTGTTATGCATAGGTGGACATCCCATCTCATTCCCCCTCACCTCTCTGGGCATATCTCCTGTTGGTAACACATTTACAATGCCAGGCTCCAGACACTCCAGTCCCTGAAGTGTTGCTGTTTTTTTTTCTTTTACTTACAACTAAGTCTCTTCTTAAAACTTGCAGTGCTTCCAAGTTCCCAAGTGCTTCAGCTCTTTCCTCCCATCTGCTTTACAATTTTTGTAACTTACTATTCTGTTCTTCAAGACCAGTAGCATTTCTATATATTCATCTGTGTGAGACTTCATATTACCCTTTATAATTTTGGCAGAAGGTCCTTCTTTTAACATTTCTCCTTTCCTGGAAATCTATTTTCACTAATATTTTATATTCACCTAAGAACAATAACATCCAAAACATGTTTAAAATTGTTCACTACACTTAACTACTCCTTAAAAGTGTTTTGCCATGGGTCTGTCCATTGATTCCTGTTATTAGTTCTTCCAGATGACTCTACCCAGATATTTGATTTCCATATGTTTTTGAGTCTCCCCCCAGTCTCTGCTTTTTAATTGTCTCTTGCTAGTTTTTTCTCAGCTATTTTTCACACTAGCGTCTCTCTTCTTTTCCAATCTTCTATCCAGCAAGGGCTATCATCTTTATGCACAGTAGCTTCAAAGACATCCCTAGCTTATCTCTGGAACTCTCTTTTTTTTTTTTCTTTTTTTTTTTAAATATCTTGACATGTTTTTGTTTTTCCCCAATCATATTCTTCTAGAAACCTTAGCGGCAGTCATGAATTGGTCATCTGGTTCACATATTACCCTGGTGCAGTGTCTGTGGAGCCAGATGGGCTGTGGTTGTTGCCTTT
This sequence comes from Erpetoichthys calabaricus, assembly GCF_900747795.2. NCBI lineage: Eukaryota > Metazoa > Chordata > Cladistia > Polypteriformes > Polypteridae > Erpetoichthys > Erpetoichthys calabaricus. The sequence goes on along the minus strand of NC_041402.2, from coordinate 126,317,058 downwards.
CTCTCCTCCTATCAACATAAATTTTATCCAAGCAGGGCCTGATGTCTGAGCTGCATTCCCACCTAGGTTTTGCTCAGGCAATTTTTTTTTTTTTTTTTTAAAAACCTTTTTCAACAGGACAAATTTTGTGGGGTGGTATTATTTACTATTATTACTGTCATCATTATTGACTTTTTATTTAATGAGAGAACCTGCTCATTGTTATTATTAAAATTCCAATAAACATTTGATTATAAAATGCACCACTACTATAGAGTAATTAGCTGTATATGTTTCATTCTGTAAGTCAGTTGTGTACACTAAAGGTCTTTTCTATTAATCTTTAATCTTGATTTAAAAAATTTTTTAATCGTATGTATTTTTGCACCTCAGTAATGACAGATTGGGCTCCAGTCATATTCTATGTGTAGCCATATATTTTTTTTGTCATAGATTGCAAGCAGGAAGGAACAGTGTGCCATCGCCAAAAAGGAATTAAGAGAAGCCAAAAAAGAAGCAGAAGCCACAAAAGATCAAAAATTACAAATGTAAGCATTCAAGGAAAGAGAACAGTAAATATTGACAGAAAGGGTTATGGTGCAGAGAACATATCAGTGTGGCACCAGCTGAGACCGTGTTTTAATATGACATAAACTGGCTCCTCTTCTACATGCCTAACTGTTGTAATGTCTTAAAGTCATTAATATATTTCAGATAGAATCTTAAAGGCTTTGCCAAGCAACTCTTGATGGGATATATCCAGCTATGCACTCTGTGTGTGTGCGTGGGTGTGTGTGTGTGTATATTGTAAAACTGGAGACAAAAACAAGAGGTTTGAGACACCTTAGAGATGAACCCCATATAATTGGTAGAAAAAGGTAAAAATAATTAAGCAAAATACAAGGTCTTATGCAGACAGTAGTAAAATCACGACTGAATCAAAGATGGTGATGGTACCTCTTAAGAAGATGCCAGACTGGAAGGAGCTGGGTCAAGGGACCATGATGCAGAAGTGATGTCATTGGGACTGCCATTCGTCTGATTTGCAGGAGAGAAAGAAGCATTAGGCAACAGCACCATCCCTTGACTTGGCATGGATTCAAAATCTTACAAGCCTTTTATTTGTCTCTTAAGCATGTGTGTAATTGTGATGATGCGGGTTTGCTGCATGCTCCCATCTTCTGTACGGGAGCCCTTGAACCCGTCACCGTCGGTAATGTTACCGATGAGCTCTCAGTGAGGCAACAACATAGCTAGGGGATGGTGCAAAACTGCGAAGTGCTTTTATTAAACAGAACAAAACAGTGTTCAAATAAATCAAGTGCAGTGTCTCCAAAACAGTCTTCAATAAATAAATAATCCATTAAAAGCGAGTGAAATACGTGAAGGTTAAAACAATAGAACAAAAAGTCTTCTAAAAACAATGAGGTTAAAATAACGCAGGAAGCAGTACTTTAAAACAGTTACAGAGCCCGGTGCTTCTTTTACCTTAGCATCTCTCCTGCTTCTCCCGTTTGGGCCCTGCAACAGGAGAGTCGCCCTCTCAGCAGCTGACCTTCACTCCTCTCGACCGGTCTGGAGGCTAAGCCGCGAGCGTGGAGATTACTTATTAAAAGCTGGCCTTTGCTGAGAGCTGTGGACCCGCTATACCACAGTAATACGTTACTCCCGCTAAACCCCTCGCGATCTGAACTGAGAGGTCATATACCTGACAAATAGCATCTGTGTTGGCGTGGAGGGAGCTCTGGTGATATCAGACATAGAATTTGTACAGTTAGAAGTCCAAAAAGCACCTCATGACTCACGGATTTGACTCTTTGTGAAGGGTCATCCACTGAAATGCTGCATGATCCATCACAAGAGTGTATTCATTGTTCGAGTAGGTAGTACCGTAGCTGTTGATTGGCCTATTTAATTACCAAAGCTTCCTGTTCCACCGCCACATACCTGGTCTCCCGGTCCAGCTGTTTCTGACTCGGGTGCATTATAAGCTGTTCTTCACTCTTGACACTTTGCTTTAACATGGCACCAAGACTTGTGTCCAAAGCATCTGCCTGGATGATAGGAAGGAGAGAAAAGTCAGGAGTCATTAGTTTGGGTGCTGGCATGAGGACCTGCTTAAAGTCACGAAATGCAGCGTCTGTATTTTCATCCCATGTCACTTCTTTGTTAAATTAATCAAGGGTGTTCCCCAAACCGTCGGTAGTATCCCGCTAACTCCAAGAAAGCTAATGTTTAGATCTGATGGTGTATGTACCTACAAAAAGAAGTCTGACTGCATTCTCATACCATTGCTCACGTATTGAAGTGTCAGCATGGCACTGCCAGATCTAAACACTAGCTTGGAGAGTCACTCGCGTACTTAGTCTATAGCTGTAGGTGGAAGCTGCTGTTGCACTTTTCGTGGCATTACACAAGTACTTTGTCAGCATGCCCTTGTTGATCAAACACAGGAAGCTCTGCAGTCTACTTGTGACTTTACGCTGTAAGTAAATAAATCAAGGTAAATAACATTTGATGGAGCTTTTATATAAGTAATATACTGCATACCTCAACTATGAGAGACAAAATGAGAAAAAAAATCCAGAAAATCACATTGTCTGATTTTTGAAGAATTTATTTGCAAATTATGGTGGAAAAAAAGTATTTGGTCAATAACAAAAGTTCATCTCAATACTTTGTTATATACCCTTTGTTGGCAATGACAGAGGTCAAACGTTTTCTGTAAGTCTTCACAAGGTTTTCACACACTGTTGCTGGTATTTTGGCCCATTCCTCCATGCAGATCTCCTCTACAGCAGTTATGTTTTGGGGCTATAGCTGGGCAACATGGACTTTCAACTCCCTCCAAAGATTTTATATGGGGTTGAGATCTGGAGACTGGCTAGGCCACTCCAGGACCTTGAAATGCTTCTTACGAAGCCACTCCTTCGTTACCCGGGCGGTGTGTTTGGGATCATTGTCATGCTGAAAGACCCAGCCACGTTTCATCTTCAATGCCCTTGCTGATGGAAGGAGGTTTTCACTCAAAATCTGACGATACATGGCCCCATTCATTCTTTCCTTTACATGGATCAGTTGTCTTGGTCCCTTTGCAGAAAAACAGCCCCAAAGCATGATGTTTCCACCCCCATGCTTACAGTAGGTATGGTGTTCTTTGGATGCAACTCAGCATTCTTTCTCTTCCAAACACGACGAGTAGAGTTTTTTTCATCTGACCATATGACATTCTCCCAATCCTCTTCTGGATCATCCAAATGCTCTCTAGCAAACTTCAGACGGGCCTGCACATGTATTGGCTTAAGCAGGGGGACACGTCTGGCACTGCAGGATTTGAGTCCCTGGCGGCGTAGTGTGTTACTGATGGTAGCCTTTGTTACTTTGGTCCCAGCTCTCTGCAGGTCATTCACTAGGTCCCCACGTGTGGTTCTGGGATTTTTGCTCAACGTTCTTGTGATCATTTTGACCCCATGTATGAAATCTTGCGTGGAGCCTCAGATCGAGGGAGATTATCAGTGGTCTTGTATGTCTTCCATTTTCTAATAATTGCTCCCACAGTTGATTTCTTCACACCAAGATGCTTACCTATTGCAGATTCAGTCTTCCCAGCCTGGTGCAGGTCTACAATTTTGTTTCTGGTGTCCTTTGACAGCTGTTTGGTCTTGGCCATAGTGGTGTTTGGAGTGTGACTGTTTGAGGTTGTGGACAGGTGTCTTTTATATTGATAACGAGTTCAAACAGGTGCCATTAATACAGGTAACGAGTGGAGGACAGAGGAGCCTCTTACAGAAGAAGTTACAGGTCTGTGAGAGCCAGAAATCTTGCTTGTTTGTAGGTGACCAAATACTTATTTTCCACCATAATTTGCAAATAAATTCTTTAAAAATCAGACAATGTGATTTTCTGGATTTTTTTTTCTCATTTTGTCTCTCATAGTTGAGGTATACCTATGATGAAAATTACAGGCCTCTCCCATCTTTTTAAGTGGGAGAACTTGCACAATTGGTGGCTGACTAAATACTTTTTTGGCCCACTATAAATACACTCGGGAGGCCAAGAATTTGGTTGTTTTACCAAATAGTCAACCAACTCTTTTTTTTTTATTTTTTTATTTTATGTTTGTTTGTTTGTTTTAGCTCATAGGGACCCTGCCAATAAGCTAATAATATAGAGTGAGTGGTAGAAATAAGAACCATGACTCAATCTCTGGGAAAGTGTCTAACCTTGATTATAAAGGCGGGCCCGTTTTAATTGTGCATGTTCCATGTTTTCTTTTAAAATTGGTCTAAGTTTATCGAATCTATCACATAACTGCGATATATTGAAGGGTGTTGATTGGAGGGAGTGCCTCACACTCCCAACCTTCTTTTAGTATAGCTAGTAACCCTCAAGGTTGTCTTCCGTATAATAGTTCAAAGTGTGAGAACCCCGTTGAGGCTTGTGGAATTTCCTGATAGGCAAAAAGAATGAGGGGAAGTAACTGATCCCAGTTTCTTCCATCCTCGCTGACTACATTAGTATTTGTTTAAGGGTCTGATTAAACTGTTTGACTAGACCACCAGTTTGAGGATGGTATACTAAGGTCTTTAGATGCTTAATCTGGAGTATCCTGAACATATCCAAAGTGAAAGGCTTAGTCTGTAAGGACCTCTTAATGGATGCTGACACATGAAAAGACCCCTACTAGTCTCAGGGCAATGTATTTTTTTGAATTGGTTTGTCTCAAGGTCTTATGCAGACTTTAGTCAAATCACAACTGAATCAAAGATGGTAGCACCACCCCTTAAGAAGATGCTAGACCGGAAAGGGCAGGGACAAGGGACCATGGCCTGGAAGTGATGTAATTGGGACTCCCCGTTGATTAATCTGAGGGAGAGCAAGGTAGAGAAGCATTAGGCAACAACACCAACCGTCAACTTGGGAAGGAATTACAATCAGACAAGCCTTTAAGTTGTCTGCCAAGCACACATGTGTGACAGGGATAGAGAGATAGGTAAATAGCCATATTCTAATGGAAATGTCTTCTGTTTTTATTGTTTATTCTGGTTTGTGGTTTATTTAAAAAGGTTTTAAGTATTGTCACATGATATGACTACACTCAGAAATTGAAAAATGCAGGCTACACGGTGGCATGGATTTAATGACAGCTGTAGTTTGCATGTACTATCTCTGTGTCTCACCTCCCCACAATGTGCAGGCCATGTTTATTGGGGGCTGTAAATTGGCCATGTGTAGGTGAGGATGTGTGCCCTTCAGTGATCCAGTGTGTCGTCAAGTGCTGCTGGGACAGGCATATGACGCACTATAGCCTTGTTGATGAAAAATAGGTGCATTGATTATTTAGAACTTTTGAGTGAACAAGTTAATTTGTTTTGGTTTTTTTTGTTGTTCTTGTTTCTTTATTTAGGATTGTGGAAAAGAAACGCAAAGCTTATAAAAGGTGTAAAGAAGGAGTTATGAAATTAATGCTCCAGGCAACTGACCGTCAAGAAAACAAGCAGGTAGCCCTGGGCACCTCCAAACTCAACTACCTTGATCCAAGAATCAGTGTTGCTTGGTATGTCATTTTGTTCTTTATTTTTTAGAGCATTTAAGCCTATATTTTCAGTCATGAAATATATTTTAATTCAAGTGATACTTATGCTAAAGCAGAATAAGTTTCAATATCTACTATAAAGGAAAAGCATGCTAATATATATGAGAGAAATTGTGCTTGTTGCATATTTGCCCCTATTATATTGTCCATATTTTTGGAGCCCACATCATTACAGTGATCCCTTGCTATATCGCGCTTCGTCTTTCGTGGCTTCACTCCATCGCGGATTTTAAATGTAAGCATATGTGAATATATATCGCGGATTTTTCACTGCTTCGCGGATGTCTGCGGTCTACAGTACGTGTGCTTCCTCAGTTGATTTGCCCATTTGAATTGAAACAAGGGACGCATTTGAATTGAAACAAGGGACGCTATTGGCGGATGGCTGAGAAGCTACCCAATCAGAGCACGCGGTTAAGTTCCTGTGTGCTGCTGATTGGCTCAGCGACGGAGTGTTGCATTAACCAGGAAGTGTAATCTCACTCATTCAACATTAACGTGCACAAGCGCCAACAGAAGTTGCAAATGATTGCAGAAAAGGTAAAAGTTTTGGATATGTTGAAGGAAGGAAACAGCTACACGATGAGTCCACGATTCTTTTTATTTAAAAAGGAGGAAAAGTATATAAGATCTACTGCCGCAGTGTCTTTTAACCAGGGTGCAAAATGAGTTGCAAGTGGACGTGATAAGGCAGTAGTCTGGATGGAATCTGCTCTAGGGATTTGGATTGAAGAGTGATGGAAGAAGAACAACGGCAGTGCTACACAGTCGCCTGAAGAGGCTCCTTTAGAAGAGCTGTAACGCTCTCCTTTGTTGTGCAGTAAAATTAAACTTATCGTTATCAGACAAGTCGTCGTGTCATTGTTGGTGAGTAACCATAATTAATTACGTACAGTACTTATTACATGTACATAGTTTAGTGTCACTGTACACACATTTTACTGTATACAATTTTTCTTGCGTTGTACGTATTTATTGCTGGTGGCCTGTCTGTCGTAATGGCTGTAACATATGTGATATCGGAGATGCTTGATATCTTTAAAATAATATTTAGGTTTTACTGTATGTAGTGTTTACATACATAATTTCAATGAATCTTACCTAATATCTAAGAGAATACAAAGGGTTTATGCTGTATAATTGTGCGTGAAATGTTTGTAATAGTGTGGGAGAGTTTATAAGGGCTTAAAATATATAAAAATAACCATATAAACATATGGTTTCTACCTTGCGGATTTTCTTATTTCGCGGGTGGCTCTGGAACGCAACCCCCGCGATGGAGGAGGGATTACTGTATTGAAAAATGTATGTAGTCCTAACTGATCAGAAATGTTAACATAGCCCTTCTCATGCCTGAAAGTTTTGCTCCTCAATGGCTAAGGTAAGGTAACTCAGTAAGATTCTTTAATTTGCGCTATTAAACTTAAAAGCGTTTAGACCGAAGAAAGCCATCTGATCTATATATTGCATGCTCCTTCATTATGTAGAATAATCCAATGTGCTATAATTTGTATAACTATCACAAGAAAATATATGATAGGAATATTCCTAAAATGCATCAGTAACAGGGAGGGAGGCAGACTTTTTCTGACCAACAGATTTCTTTATTTTTGGTTTAACATAAATTTCTTCTGTGGTCCCTGCAGTGTGTGTTTCTACATTTTACGGAGCACAGCAAAGTTGGCTGTCATCAGGATATGAATGTGAGCCAACTTTGTCTCCTCAAAACAGTCCAGTGACCTAAAGAGGATAACACCACTGTGCTATTTTATACATAATTATACATATTTAAATCAAAAAAGATATTTCTGGAGTGCCAGTCTCTTTCCTATAAATGTTATGCCCTATGCCCTATGCAGCCTGGTTTTCATCTGGAGGTTCCTACCCTAATAGACACCTAGAATCCTTTCAATGAGAATGGTTATACACTTCCACTTATTAACAACTTATTGGTTTCAGATTGTGTCATACAATCCATATTGGCACAAAGTCCCAAAATCAAATATTTATCTCTGTGATTTAAAAACAAAAATCATCATTTACTGTATAGAGGGTGACATGGTGGAGTGCAAATGCTGCTGCCACTCCACTCTACAGTACCATGTTGAAATCCCAGCCCGGGCACCATGTTTACAAACTTCTCATTGTTTTCCCTTATGGGCCACATGGGTTTTCACCAGATACTTGAATTTCCTACATTATACCAAAGACTTCCTGATTTCTAAATTGGCCTGTTACCAGTAGGAACAAGAGTAGGAGTAACAGTGTCCTGACATTCCATTTTGCTTCTTTTTACGATGATAAATGGATTTGGAAAGTGAATACAGTCAATTATCAGCCTTCAGAGGGTAGCATTCCTTTGAAATGAGAAAAAGATGAAAATACAAATATATTGGACCACCACCACCAAAAGCTGTAATCTTTCACTAGCGATTGCTCAAAATACACTTTTCTGCATAGAATTCTTTATTAACAAAACATTATTTTTCATAATACACACATTTTATAACACAGTAACCATGAAATAACTCATAAAATGCAGTACCAAAACACAATTTTTTTTTTTTTTTGCTAGTCATTCAATAGAATCCTGTGACCTTTCGTACAAACATCTCAATTTATATGTCTGTAGCATACGGCCCTTCAACAGCACAAATGGTGCCCTTTTGTGCCTATACTGCAAACTTCAATGGAGTGCGAGCCCCATGGCACATGGAGCATGCGTGCTATAAACATTACTTTGTGAGGAACGGTTTCCACTCAGCATCATTAGAATTTGAGGACCACTCCCTTGGGTTTACATTCATTAACAGCACTCGCACATTATCGTAATAGTTTGATGACCATGCCGGGTCCCTTACCTTTCATAAATCGCACACCTCAGATGATGGCGGCTCTGCATAACTGAAACACAAAACTTGATATTATAAGCAAAACAATGAAAATATGCAGCAAATGAAAAGAGAGATCTTTACTCTACAATGGTGGGGTGAAGCACCTAGTAGGATACTAGCCCAAACTTGTGCCTCTTTTTTTTTTTTTTTATCTTGTAATTTTTCTCAACTGCATATAACCACGAGTTTGCTAAGTTGCCAATGCGATAGTTAAAAGGAGGGTTACAAATAAAATCGCACAAACGCTTGAAGCCATGAAAGTTAAACACACAAGTGTTGAGAATTGGCTGCATAGATTTTTAACTGCTAAAACAAAAAAAAGACGACCTTTACCTTATTGTTTAAATAGCCAATTCAAGATTCTCAGAAAATGATACTACAGCAGAAACACACTCAAGCAATTGCACCTTGCCTTGTGACTGAATGCGTGGACAGTGGACTTTTTTGGCAAAAAAAAAAGAAAGCAATGGACTGGACACAATTTTAAAACTGCCTTATTACAAATCTGTCATTTTCATACTAAACTAATCAGTTGACAAAATATGAGCATTTCATGCATCTGGGATGACCGCCATGTCCAGTACAGCTTTGAAATATCAGTTGGTAAAGAGCTGCCTGTATGCTGACTTCAGAGCCTGCTTCTGGCTCTTAAACCTTGGTGGTTGTGATAGATTAATTATATCAAAAACAGAATAGAGGTCCAGGAGAAGAGCGATAGGTGAAAATGAACAAATGTAACTGTAGAATGCAACTTAGGGGAGTGCATGCTTACCAAAAAAATACTTCAGAATTAAACTTTTCATTTGATAAAATTCCTGCAATATGTCATGGAGCAGATAAATGATAACCGCACATGGATTATATAGTGTGCTGTGTGGGTTAAGCTACTACAGTATAATTGGAGTCAGTATTTGGTTTTATGTGATGCAGTCCTACATTCTGATGTTTCTTTTTTTCCTCCCAATGCAGGTGTAAAAATACGGAGGTGCCATTGGAAAAGATTTATAACAAATCTCAGAAACAAAAATTTGCCTGGGCAATTGATATGACAGCTCCTGATTTTGTGTTTTAAGTTTTGTTTTTCAATAGAAATATTTTATATAGTTTTTGTGTTATTTTAGCATACATTTTACAGTGATCTTAAACTTTTCCTTGAATAAAGTTTGCACTTTTATTAAAACCTTCATTTTAAGTTCTATCCATCCACCCATTATCCAACCCGCTATATCCTAACTACAGGGTCACGGTGGTCTGCTGGAGCCAATCCCAGCCAACACAGGGCGCAAGGCAGGAAACGAACCCCGGGCAGGGCGCCAGCCCAATGCAGATTTTAAGTTCTAATTTTTTTTTTTTTTTTGTTCTTTATTTCGCCTTATTCAATTTCTTGTATTAGGAATTTGGTAGTTTTCGCATACCCCTTGGGGTCAGAGCGCAGGGTCAGCCATTGTACAGCGCCCCTGGAGCAATTACAGGTTAAGGGCCTTGCTCAAGGGCCCAGCAGAGCAGTGGCCTTTTTGGCAGTGACGGGGATTCGAACCGGCAACCTTCGGGATACCAGCGCAGATCCTTAGCCTCAGAGCCACCACTCTGCCCAAATATATGCCTATAAAGGTCCTGCCTTGTTAGATTTATTGCAGAGGATGCTGTTAAACCTTTAAGAAGAAGATGACTTTTCTGATGAAATTGTCAAATGTAACTATTTAAAAAAAAAAAAAAGTTGTTTTAGAAAAGTCCAGGAGAAAATATTTAGTTACACTATTAGCAGCATTGAGATTATTAACATATTCTTTAAAAAAAAAAAAAAAAAAAAAAAACCAAGGAGCTGGTAGTGGATTTTAGGAGGACCAGACCCCTCATGGACCCCACAATTATCAGAGGTGACTGTGTGCAGAGGGTGCAGACCTATAAATACCTGGGAGTGCAGCTGGATGATAAATTGGACTGGACTGCCAATACTGATTCTCTGTGAAAGAGAGGACAGAGCCAACTATACTTCCTTAGAAGACTGGCGTCCTTTAGCATCTGCAATAAGATGCTGCAGATATTCTATCAAACGGATTGTGACGAGCACTCTCTTCTATGCCGTGGTGTGCTGAGGAGGCAGCATAAATAAGAGGGACACCTCACGCCTGGACAAACTGGTGAGGAAGGTAGGCTCTATTGTAGGCACAGAGCTGGACAGTTTGACATCCGTGGCAGAGCGACGGGCACTGAACAGGCTCCTGTCAATAATGGAGAATTCACTGCATCCACTAAACAGTATCATCTCCAGACAGAGGAGCAGCTTCAGCAACAGACTGCTGTCAATGTCCAGCTCCACTGACAGACTGAGGAGATCGTTCCTCCCCAACACTATGCGACTCTTCAATTCCACCCGGGGGGGGGTAAACATTAAAATTACACAGTTATTGTCTGTCTGTATACCTGCATTGTTATCACTCTTTAATTTAATATTGTTCTTTATCATTATGCTGCTGCTGGAGTATGTGAATTTCCCCTTGGGATTAATAAAGTATCTATCTATCTATCTTCTGTATAAAGGCTGCTTGGCTGGTTGAGCTGGGATGAGTGTAGCATGCACTAGGTTTGCAGGCCTACATGTTATTTTCAAAATTGTCTTTTGTCTGGGTAAGTCAGAAATTAGAAACAATGCCCATAACCAGAGCAAAGTATCACTGTAGTGTATCATGTTTGTAGGACACAGTTTAGAGAACAATTTAAAGTTAACAGTAGATTCCTTGGCTTAGAAATGGTAGCAGGCTTGGGGCACAACATGCTTAATCTAGTAGACTGGCACATCCATTTGTGGTGACTTTTTAATGTCGAGTTGTTCCATTCTGCACTTTTATTTACAGATGAGTTCTTAATACTTTTAAGCCTTCTGTTCTGTGAAAAGTGTATGACAACACAAAAAAAGAGGCACACCTAAATACACAAGTAGATGCGCTGGCAGCTACGTAAGTGACAAACGGGCACTTTATACTTCACGCTCAGAACGCATACATGCCCGCATCATGGCCACCATGCGTTCTAGGCTTTCATTTGACGCATCTGATGAGCAGGTCCTCAGAAACTAACGTGACGCGTGCGCGAGTTGCAGTACCAGCAAAAAGTCGGGGGGCGCAGTGTGCTAAAAGTTGGAATGTGACGTCAGAGTCTCTGTTTACTATCTACATGTGACAGAAAGCCGCTTTGCGGGTCCTACAAGATCGGTGTGCGCGCTTCAATATTTGAGAAATGGTTCGATGTGGTGAAGCAAAATGCCAACATACAAATGTATTCATGGTGCTTTTTATATTCAAGCGTCGCATATTCCCGATCGTAATGACAAGATATGTTTTAAAAGTCTCACATACCATCTTCTGTGCTATCTTTTTTTCTAGGGCTTCCTCTGCTCCTGACAGCAGTGAATCACCAGCAATAGATCACCACACTGAGCACATTAAATGTATGATATTTCAACTCACTGCACATTTAGAATCCTTGGATTTATACTTGATATCACTTTCATGATGAAAAGCATTAAAATATATTACATTTTACAGATAAATCGGTAATTTTGTTTAAATAATGAATACTGTTAATAATTACACACATGGGGTGACACAGTGGCGGAGCGTTAGCGCTGCTGTCTTGCAGGGAGTCACGTCGCTGATATTCCCTGCCTGGAGTTTACACGTTTTCCTGCTGGGTTTCCTCAGTGTGCTCCAGTTTCCTTCCAAAGATATGCAGATTTGGGGATTTGGTGCTGCTAAAATGACGCTAGTGTATGTGTGTGCTTGTATTCACCTTTTGATGAGCTGAGGCATCGTCCAGGGATTGTTTCTCACTTGTGCCCAATGCTTGCTGGAATGGACACATCCCTGGATTTAATCAATAAACATCCTTTTCAGAGATATTGCGGTAAGGTGTCATCGGAATTTAATGGGTGTTCTAGGCAATTCACAGCACTGAGAAGCCAAACATGTTATCACCGTGATAATATCTCGCACTGCCACCTGGCTGATTCCTCCAGATTTACGTAAAGTACGCGCGCAAGTATAAATACTACAATGCTTGCGTAGCAGGAGTGTCAGCTGCAGCATGCGTTGCGTCACGTAAAGTATAACTCAGGCCTAAGAGAAGGTTTGTGGATGTGGTGGGAGAGGACGTGCAGGTGATGGGTGTTAAAGAACAAGTTGCAGAGGACAGAAAAATATGGAAGAAGATGATCCGCTGTGGCAACCCCTAATGGGAGCAGCCGAAAGAAGAAGAAGGTTAACAGTTGTCAATGTTAGGAACTAAAGTAGAAGTGGAACCATCATTGGTACCCCATGGTGTATTTTTTGCATTTGGTCAGCTTGCTATTACATGATAATGGCTTGGCTGCTTTGGAGAAGCTCACTTTGCAGAGCAACATGTATGATCAATTAGACTGGCCTACTCATTCAAGCTGTGAGTGTCAGGCCTTCAGAAGTTTAGTGGCCTAGGTGGAAACAGACTATGGCATCATTACATACATTTCAGTCATATGGAAAAGTAAGTACACCCCATGGATATTGTTGATGTTTTCAACATATCTGAACAGGCAAATATTTGACCATAATTCAAACAGAGCCCTACAGCTGAATGTAATATACTTGAACAAGTCACGTTTGACATAGTGTGTTACTTCTTATAATCTAATTTAATAAAATGCAGATTTGTATTTTGGAAAACTTAAGTTCACCCCTACATTTATCAACACTTCAGTTCCATAAAATGAGAACCAAGTGTCTCCACCAGGGGCTGCATGCTCCCTGGGATCGTGTTCTTTACTGAATACAGAACAGACGTGAACCTTATACATACAGTATCCCTTTAGTAACAATGGCAGCAATAATCAGACTAGAGAAACTTGGTTTAAAAAAAAAAAAAAGAGAGAGATATGTATTTTACTTATATTAAAATGTAGTTTTCACTCCCAATATACAATGTATAATTATTTATACATACATATCCCTGCTGAAGAGAAGCCATTGGAACAGTACAATGATCATCCAGTTGTTCAGTGAGGAATGCTGTTAAATGCACATCACCCAATTTAGCAGAGTGTAGAAGACATGTGGACGGCTTCTGGCTTCTCAGTGGTTCCTTTCCAATATACAGTATATACAATCATATGAAAAAGTTTGGGAACCCCTCTCAGCCTGCATAATAATTTACTTCAACAAAAAAGATAACAGTGGTATGTCTTTCATTTCCTAGGAACATCTGAGTACTGGGGTGTTTTTTCCGAACAAAGATGTTTAGTGAAGCAGTATTTAGTTGTATGAAATTAAATCAAATGTGAAAAACTGGCTGTGCAAAAATTTGGGTCCCCTTGTAATTTTGCTGATTTGAATTCATGTAACTGTTCAATACTGATTACTGGCAACATGAAATTGGATGGATTAGCTCGTTAAGCCTTGAACTTCATAGACAGGTGTGTCCAATCATGAGAAAATGTATTTAAGGTGGTCAATTGCAAGTTGTGCTTCTCTTTGACTCTCATCTGAAGAGTGACAGCATGGGATCCTCAAAGCAACTCTCAAAAGATCTGAAAACAAAGCTTGTTCAGTATCATGGTTTAGGGGAAGGCTACACAAAGCTGTCTCAGAGGTTTAAACTGTCAGTTTCAACTGTAAGGAATGTAATCGGGAAATGGAAGGCCACAGGCACAGTTGCTGTTAAACCCAGGTCTGGCAGGCCAAGAAAAATACAGGAGCGGCATATGCGCAGGATTGTGAGAATGGTTACAGACAACCCACAGATCACCTCCAAAGACCTGCAAGAACATCTTGCTGCAGATGGTGTATCTGTACATTGTTCTACAATTCAGCGCAATTTGCACAAAGAACATCTGTATGGCAGGGTGATGAGAAAGAAGCCCTTTCTGCACTCACGGCACAAACAGTCACTTGTTGTATGCAAATGCTCATTTAGACAAGCCAGATTCATTTTGGAACAATGTGCTTTGGACTGATGAGACAAAAATTGAGTTATTTGGTCATAACAAAAAGCGCTTTGCATGGCGGAAGAACAACACCGCATTCCAAGATAAACACCTGCTACCTACTGTCAAATTTGGTGGAGGTTCCATCATGCTGTGCGGCTGTGTGGCTAGTTCAGGGACTGGTGCCCTTGTTAAAGTCGGAGGGTCAGATGAATTCAACCCAATATCAACAAATTCTTCAGGATAATGTTCAGTCATCAGTCACAAAGTTGAAGTTACGCAGGAGTTGGATATTCCAACAAGACAATGACCCAAAACACAGTTCAAAATCTACAAAGGCATTCATGCAGAGGGAGAAGTACAATTTTCTGGCATGGCCATCACAGTCCCCTGACTTGAATATCATTGAAAATCTATGGGATGATTTGAAGCAGGCTGTCTATGCTCAGCAGCCATCAAATTTAACTGAACTGGAGAGATGTTGTATGGAAGTATGGTCAAAAAACCCTCCATACAGAATCCAGACACTCATCAAAGGCTATAGGAGGCATCTAGAGGCTGTTATATTCTCAAAAGGAGGTTCAACTAAGTATTGATGTAATATCTCTGTTGGGGTGCCCAATTTTATGCACCTAATTTTGTTATGATGCATATTGCATATATTCTGTTAATCCAATAAACTTAATGTCACTGCTGAAATACTACTGTTTCCATAAGGCATGTCATATATTTAGAGGAAGTTGCTACTTTGAAAGCTCAGCCAATGATAAACAAAAATCCAAAGAATTAAGAGGGATTCCCAAACTTTTCTTATGACTGTATATACAGGTGCATCTCAATAAATTAGAATATCTTTGAAGTTTAATTTATTTCAGTAATTCAATTCAAAAATTGAAACTCGTATATATTGATTCATTACACACGGAGTGATATATTTCAAGCATTTATTTATTTTCGTTTTGCTGATTGTGGCCTACAGGTAATGAAACCTCAAAATTCAGTTATCTCAGAAAATTGGAATGTTACACAAGACCAATAAAAAAAAAGATTTTTAATACAGAAATGTTGGCCTACTAAAAAGTATGTCCATGGACACACTCAGTACTTGGTTGGGGCTCCTTTTGCATGAATTACTGCATCAATGCAGTGTGGCATGGAGGCAATCAGCCTGTGGCACTGCTGAGGCGTTATGGAAGCCCAGGATGCTTTGACAGCGGCCTTCAGCTCATCTGCATTGTTTGGGTCTGGTGTCTCTCATCTTCCTCTTGACAATACCCCATAGATTCTCTATGTGGTTTAGGTCAGGTGAGTTTGCTGGCCAATCAAGCACAGTGATACCATTGTCATTAAACCAGGTATTGGTACTTTTGGCAGTGTGGGCAGGTGCCAAGTCCTGCTAGAAAATGAAATCAGCATCTCCATAAAGCTTGTCAGCAGAGGGAAGCATGAAGTGCTCTAAAATTTCCTGGTAGACTGCTACGCTGACTTTGGACTTAATAAAACACAGTGGATCACCACTAGCAGATGAAATGGCTCCCCAAATCATCACTGACTGTGGAAACTTCACGCTGGACCTCAAGCAACTTGGATTCTGTACCTCTCCACTCTTCCTCCAAACTCTGGGACCTTGATTTCCAAATGAAATATAAAATTTACTTTCATCTGAAAAGAGGATTTTGGACCACTGAGCAACAGTCCAGTCTGTTTTCTCCTTAGCCCAGGTAACACTTTCTGACGTTGTCTCTGGTTCAGGAGTGACTTGACACAAGGTATGCGACAGTTGTAGCCGCAGTCCACTCCTTGTGAATCTTCCCCAATTCTTGAATGGGCTGTGCTTCACAATCCTCTCAAAGCTGCGGTTATCCCTGTTGCCTGTGCACCTTTTTCTGCCATATTTTTTCCTTCCATTAATATGCTTGGATACAGCACTCTGTGAACAGCTAGCTTCTTTAGCAATGGCCTTTTGTGGCTTACCCTCCTCGTGTAGGGTGCCAATGACTGTCTTCTGGACAACTGTCAAGTCAGCGGCCTTCCCCACGATTGTGTGGCCTACTGAACCAGACTGAGAGACCATTTAAAGGCACCGGCCACCTTCGCAAGTGTTTTAGGTTAATTATCTGAGTGGAGTCTACAATATTGAACTTTTTCACAATATTCTAAGATGCTGAAGTTTGGGTTTTCATTAGCTATACGCCATAATCAGCAAAATGAAAAGAAATTAATGCTTGAAATATATCACTCTGTGTGTAATGAATCTATGTATGAGTTCCACTTTTTAAACTGAATTACTGAAATAAACTTTCCAATGATATTCTAATTTATTGAGATGCACCTGTATTTTGCATAATTCGTGAACTTATTTTTATAAAACTTGTCAAGTATGGGTAACTGCCACCAGAGCTGTGCTCTTTTCAGACCAACATAGCTCCCTTTGCTCCTGTTCTAACCACTCATGGCTTCTGCAGACCGTGACCTTGGCCATATATTGATCAGGGCACATCAATACTTGTTAATAGCCTGCCTGTGTCATCTTTTCAAAGTGTTTCTCCCCAACTCCCTGGCAGTTTCTCTCTGTCAGCTGATTTGCATGATTTCAGCTTTATGGCCTCACAACATAATGTGTTTGAAATACACATTATTTCAAATAAATATTTGGACAGAGACAACTTTTTTTCTAATTTTGGTTCTGTACATTACCACAATGAATTTTAAATGAAACCTCTCCGATGCAGTTGAAGTGCAGACTTTCAGCTTTAATTCAGTGGGGTGAACAAAACGATTGCATAAAAATGTGAGGCAACTAAAGTATTTTTTTAACACAATCCCTTCATTTCAGGGGCTTAAAAGTAATTGGACAATTGACTCAAAGGCTATTTCATGGGCAGGTGTGGGCAAGTCCGTCGTTATGTCATTATCAGTTAAGCAGATAAAAGGCCTGGAGTTGATTTGAGGTGTGGTGCTTGCATGTGGAAGATTTTGCTGTGAACAGACGACATGCGGTCAAAGGAGCTCTCCATGCAGGTGAAAGAAGCCATCCTTAAGCTGCAAAAACAGAAAAAACCCATCCGAGAAATTGCTACAATATTACAAGAGACAAAATCTACAGTTTGGTACATCCTGAGAAAGAAAGCAAGCACTGGTGAACTCAGCAACATCCACGGAAGACAACAGTGGTGGATGATCGCAGAATCATTTCCATGGTGAAGAGAAACCCCTTCACAACAGCCAACCAAGTGAACAACACTTTCCAGGAGGTTAGGCGTATCGATATCCAAGTCTACCATAAAGAGAAGACTGCATGAAAGTAAATACAGAGAGTGCACTGCAAGGTGCAAGCCACTCATAAGCCTCAAGAATAGATTGGCTAGATTGGACTTTGCTAAAGAACATCTAAAAAAGCCAGCACAGTTCTGGAAAAAACATTCTTTGGACAGATGAAACCAAGATCAACCTCTACCAGAATGATGGCAAGAAAAAAATATGGAGAAGGCGTGGAACAGCTCATTATCCAAAGCATAGCACAACATCTGTAAAACACGGTGGAGGCAGTATGATGGCTAATGCGTGCGTGGCTGCCAGTGGCACTGGGACACTAGTGTTTATTGATGATGTAACACAGGACAGAAGCAGCCGAATGAATTCTGCTCAAATCCAGCTAAATGCAGTCAAATTGATTGGGCGGCGTTTCATGATACAGATGGACAATGACCCAAAACATACAGCCAAAGTAACCCAGGAGTTTATTAAAGCAAAGAAGTGGAAAATTCTTGAATGGCCAAGTCCGTCACCTGATCTTAACCCAATTGAGTATGCATTTCACTTGTTGAAGACTAAACTTCAGACAGAAAGGCCCACAAACAAACAGCAACTGAAAGCTGCTGCAGTAAAGGCCTGGCAGAGCATTAAAAAGGAGGAAACCCAGCATCTGGTGATGTCCATGAGTTCAAGACTTCAGGCTGTCATTGCCAGCAAAGGGTTTTCAACCAAGTATTAGAAATGAACATTTTATTTCCAGTTATTTAATTTGTCCAATTACTTTTGAGCCCCTGAAATGAAGGGATTGTGTTAAAAAAATGCTTTAGTTGCCTCACATTTTTATTCAATCGTTTTGTTCATCCCACTGAATTTAAGCTGAAAGTCTGCACTTCAACTGCATCTGAGTTTTCATTTAAAATTCATTGTGGTAATGTACAGAACCAAAATTAGAAAAAAAGTTGTCTCTGTCCAGATATTTATGGACCTAACTGTAAACGTCACAGATCACAGTGGCACACTTCGAACCTGTGGCTACAATAGGTGTTCCAGGTTAGGTGCCAAGGATTAGGGTGTGTATGCAGGTGGTCCCGTCTTATTTTAATCGCAGATAGCTAGGGTCCAGTGCTCTCTTTGCTATTGACATGTGTGATGTCATGCCAGATTCAAAAGAGCTCTCTGTGGCCTTCAGAAGGAGGGTTGTGGATGCCTATGAGTCAGAGAAGGGATTTAAAAAGATCGGCAAATCATTTGAATTCAATTATTCCACAGTAAGAAAACTGATCTACTGGCTGTTTCGACAAATTTCACCCCAATGGCTGATTGTTTGCTACTAAAAGATGTCTCCACAAGCTCCCAACATTAATTGTGGGATCTGAAGGTATCTCTTGCAAAAGTTTGTGTCAGAGTGCCTGCATCTTCAATCGGAAAGATTGCACAACTTTGACCTGCATGTGAGGTGTGCCTAGAAAAAGCCTGTCTTGTCCAAAAAGAGTACAAGAGCAAGACTATGCAGTCATCTAGAAAAAGACCTTTCTGGAACTGTGGGCTCTGGACAGATGAATCAAAGACACAGCGACCCAAACCATAGACGGCATTTCAGGAACCTCATTCTGTACCACCTGTGAAGCAAGGTGTAAGGAAATAGGGCTGCCTTGTTGCCTTGGGCTTGGACATCTTACAGTCATCAAATCAACAATGAATTCTGCATCATGTCAAAGTCTTCTTGAGGAGAATGTGAAGCTGTTTGTCTGAAAGTGAAAGCTGAATGGGAAATGGACCTTTCAGCATGATGATGATGATCTGAAGCACACTAGCAAATCCACCAAGGAATGGGTTGAAAAGAAGAAATGGAGGGTGAGGGACAGGCCAAGTGAAAGCCCTGATTTGAATCCCATTTGAAATGTTGTGGGGGAGATTTGAAATGGGCGCTGCATGCACAAAAACCCACAAACATCTTGCAACTGAAGGAATTTTGCATGGAATGGTCACAAATTCATCAAGTTGATGCTGGAGGCTGGTGGGCAGTTACTTGAAACACCTACAAGCGATACAAACTTCAGCAGCCAGGGGTACACTTACTTTTTTCCTGCAGACTAGAACATCTGTTGATATTTTTGCTGAATAAATGATTGAAAAGGCAAATGTGTATGTGTATTTTTATTGAAGTATATCACCTTTAATACTGCTCAAAAAATGAAAGGAACACTTTTTAAATCCGAGTATAGCATCAAGTCAATGAAACTTCTGGGCTATTGATCTGGTCAGTTAAGTAGCAGAGGGGCTTGTCAATCAGTTTCAGACACTTTGGTGTTAATTAAATTAACAACAGGTGCACTAGAGGGGCAACAATGAAATGACCCCCAAAACTGGAATGGTTTAACAGGTGGAGGCCACTGACATTTTTCCCTCCTCATCTTTTCTGACTGTTTTGCATTTGGCTACGGTCAGTGTCGCTACTGGTAGCACGAGGCGATACCTGAACCCTACAGAGGTTGCACAGGTAGTCCAACTTCTCCAGGATGGCACATCAATATGTGCCATTGCCAGAAGGTTTGCTGTGTCTCCCAGCACCGTCTCAAGGGCATGGAGGAATGTCCAGGAGACAAAGTTACTCTAGGAGAGCTGAACAGGGCTGTAGAAGATCCTTAACCCATCAGCAGGACCAGTATCTGCTCTTTTGGGCAAGGAGGAACACTGCCAGAGCCCTACAAAATGACCTCCAGCAGGCCACTGGTGTAAATGTCTCTGACCAAACAATCACAAACAGACTTCATGAGGGTGGTCTGAGTGCCCGACGTCCTCTGGTGGGCGCTGTGCTCACTGCCTGGCACTGTGGAGCTTGATTGGCATTTGCCATGGAATATGAAAATTTGCAGGTCCACCACTGGCGCCCTGTGCTTTTCACAGATGAGAGAAGCTTCACCCCGAGCACATGTGACAGACGTGAAAGGGTCTGGAGAAGCCGTGGAGAATGTTATGCTGCCTGTAACATCTTTCAGCATGACCGGTTTAGTGGTGGGTCAGTGATGGTCTGGAGGGATGAACAGACCTCTACAGGCTAGACAAAGGCACCTTGACTGCCATTAGGTATCGGGATGAAAGCAGGTTGGGGCCATACAAACTACCGAGTACGATTTTGAGTTGCTGAAATGAAATTTCAGCCAAATTTACTAGCCTGCTCTATCATTTTTTCACTTTGATTTTTGGGGTGTCTTTGAATTCAGCCCTCTGTAGGTTGATAATTTTCATTTCCATCAAACGATGTGGCATCCTTTCGTTCCTAACACATTACCCAGTCCATATCAGTATAGATATCCACCTTGTGTTTTCAAAGTGTTCCTTTAATTTTTTTGAGCAGTTTATATAGATGCTACTGCGGTGGGTTGGCGCGGGTTGGAAAATGGATGGATGGATATAGATGCTATTTGCATGAAAATCTAATGTTGCCTGTTGAAATAAGTTGAAAAAGTCAACTCTTTCCAAACTTCAATATCAGCTATGTGATGTGACTGACAACTGTGTACATTGATATTTAATAACATATGCAACAAGTTTAAACTTTGAAGCTTTAGATGCCTTAATGAGAACGATTTAAATAACAAATGCTGGGAGGATATCTCTCAATAGTGGTGTGTGGCTTGGCACAGTGTCAGAGGTTTTAGTCCCCTTCATACTTACTGTACCAGTGCAGTTGGTCACTGCTTCAGTTTTGCTGCTTCACACCTCAAGGGCCCCCTCAACCCCTGGTGGGCCTGTGTGATCCTCCGCCATCTTAAAGACAAGCACCCGAAGTAAAATGGCAACTCTAAGATGGTCCAGAAGTAAGTCAGTGCGCACTACTGGCCTGGTGCCTGATATAAGTTAATCATGTCAGCTATGCATGTGTTCCCAGAAACCCCTTCTTAGTATATGAAGGTTTGGAAAAAAAAGGATAAAAGTGTGGAATGCCCTAAAATGGACTAACAGCCCATTCAGAGTTTGTTCCTGTCTTGCAGCACATGACGTTTGGCTCCCTATAAGAGGAACTGGGGATGGAGGAATGAAAAGCGGGTACTGAGAATGGATAGCTGTTAGCAGAATAACCACCTTAAAAAGGTATAACAATACTGAAGCAGATTGATACCAAGTCGCACATCATAATTCCTTGCGTATTCTAATATGGCTTACTATGAGTGAATTTTCACATTCCGAGTCACATGTGACTTTGGTTAATTCCCTAACACATCATCTACTTCATTGTCCTGTTTAGAGTTTCAGCTTTCACTTTGTTCCCCAGCAAGCATCTCCAGTTTACAGGCCAGTCAATTTCCCCAGGCTGTCCAGAGCCAGACCTTGTAGACCTACCCTGGGAAACATCCATCCATCCATCCATTATCCAACCCGCTATATCCTAACTACAGGGTCACAGAGGTCTGCTGGAGCCAATCCCAGCCAACACAGGGCGCAAGGCAGGAAACAAACCCCAGGCAGGGCGCCAGCCCACCGCAGGGCGCACACACACACACACCAAGCACACACTAGGGCCAATTTAGAATCGCCAATCCACCTAACCTGCATGTCTTTGGACTGTGGGAGGAAACCCATGCAGACACGGGGAGAACATGCAAACTCCACACAGTGAGGACCCGGGAAGCGAACCCAGGTCTCCTAACTGCGAAGCAGCAGCGCTACCACTGCACCACCGTGCCAACCATAGGAGTGAAGTCCATCCATCCATCCATTATCCAACCCTCTATATCCTAACTACAGGGTCACGGGGGTCTGCTGGAGCCAATCCCAGCCAACACAGGGCGCAAGGCAGGGAACAAACCCCGGGCAGGGCGCCAGCCCACCGCAGGGAACACACACACACACACACACACCAAGCACATACTAGGGACAATTTCGAATCGCCAATGCACCTAACCTGCTTGTCTTTGGACTGTGGGAGGAAACCGGAGCTCCCGGAGGAAACCCACGCAGACACGGGGAGAACATGCAAACTCCACGCAGGGAGGACCTGGGAAGCGAACCCAGGTCTCCTTACTGTGAGGCAGCAGCGCTACCACTGCGCCACCGTGCCAACCATAGGAGTGAAGTTTCCATCACAAAAACGGCTAGATTTTATTCTTCTGCAAAGGAGAAAGTCTATAGGTTATACTTCCAAGTCAATCACAATGATAAATACGATACTTAGACTGAGATTTCTCATTTTAACATTTTTTTTTCATTATGTCTATTGACCGCGCCACCATGCCGCCCACCCTGGGAAACATTCGGAGGTAATCTTAACTACAGTTGATGCCCACATTGCATGAAAAGGCTACTGTTGAACCAGAGTAGAGGCAGCTTTACTCAAAGGTCCTTCATAGAAAAACTTGTGCAAAAAAAGAAAAGGCGAGTTTCAGGGTTAGACAAGTGTCTCGAGTATCCAAAGACGAGAACTGACTCTCTGCTGGGACCTTTTGTGTAAAGCTGCATGTGCTCTGGATCAAAAGTAGCTATTTCATGCAATGTGGGTATCAAGTGAAGATTTCCTCTGAGTGTTTCCCAGGGTAGGTCTACATGGTCTAGATAGATAGATAGATAGATAGATAGATAGATAGATAGATAGATAGATAGATAGATAGATAGATACTTTATTAATCCCAAGGGGAAATTCACATACTCCAGCAGCAGCATACTAATAAAAAACAATATTAAATTAAAGATTGATAATAATGCAGGTAAAAACAGACAATAACTTTGTATAATGTTAATGTTTACCCCCCCCAGGTGGAACTGAAGAGTCACATAGTTTGGGGGAGGAAAGATCTTCTCAGTCTGTCAGTGGAGCAGGACAGTGACAGCAGTCTGTCGCTGAAGCTGCTCCTCTGTCTGGAGATGATCCTGTTTAGTGGATGCAGTGGATTCTCCATAATTGATAGGAGCCTGCTGAGCGCCCGTCGCTCTGCCACGGATGTTAAACTGTCCAGCTCCATGCCTACAATAGAGCCTGCCTTCCTCACCAGTTTGTCCAGGCGTGAGGCATCCTCCTTCTTAATGCTGCCTCCCCAGCACACCACGGCGTAGAAGAGGGCACTCACCACAACCGTCTGATAGAACATCTGCAGCATCTTATTGCAGATGTTGAAGATCTACTGTTGGTCTACTGTTAAATCAACAGCTTTGGCTCTACTAGCGTCCATCAAAATGCCTGCCATTCTTTGGTTGCTAAACCAATTTACTTGTATTGCTAATCCGACAATGGCCTGTCCTCTGCTTAGTGAATAAAACCCATACTGTAGGTCCTTACCCATACTGTAGGGCAACTGCTAAACTCGTATCTGGTGAGAGGGAGCTATTCTCATCATAGAGAGAACCAATGCTTCAGATGTGGAAGTGCTGCCTTCATCACTCAGCATGCACTGGCGCTCAGTCGTATGGAACAAAAAAGGCCCAACTCCAGCTATCATTCCAGATTCCACACAAGATGGTGTGGTAGGCCGTGTCATAGGCTTAGCTTGGGCCAGGGTAGTGAGAAACGGTGTACTGTATAACATTACCCTTCGTTTTACAAGTTCATTTTATAAGCCCATGAGCGTTGTAAGTAGTACGGCATGGGGTGTCAGGACCCTCCTCCATGGGTGGATGTTGCAGACAGAAGTACAGTGGCATACAAATATTTGGGCACACTTGCTTAAAATATCTGTTACTGTGAATAGTTGAGTGAGCAGAAGATGAACTGATCACCAAAAGGCATTAAGTTAAAGATGACACATTTCTTTAATATTTTATGCAAGATTACATTTTTATTTCCATCATTCACAAAATACCAAAAAAATTAAAAGCACCGGAACCAAACGTTTTGGGCACCTGACATGGTTAGTTCTTAGTAAGACCCCCTTTGGCAAGTATCACAGCAGCTTGTAAATGCTTTTTGTAGCCAGCTAACAGTCTTTAAGATCTTACTTGGAGTATTTTCTCTACGTGTCCTTGTGAAAAGCTTCTAATTCTTCCAGACCTCAACTTGACCTCCACCATTCCTGTTAACTGCTATTTCATGGTAACATTACGAAATGAGGAAACTGCTACCTGAAAACACTTTGCTATCTTCTTGTAG
The DNA here is from genome assembly GCF_900747795.2 of Erpetoichthys calabaricus. NCBI lineage: Eukaryota > Metazoa > Chordata > Cladistia > Polypteriformes > Polypteridae > Erpetoichthys > Erpetoichthys calabaricus. The sequence continues at coordinate 126,292,300 of NC_041402.2, read as the reverse complement.
CCTTCTCCTGCTTTGTGAACATCAGTTATTTTATTTTTCAGAGTGCTAGGCAGATACTTAGAGGAGTCCATGGCTGGTGATTGTCGTGACAGGTTTGAGGAGTCAGAGAATTTCTACAGCTTTACAATTTGCATCACCTTGGGTAGGTTTATTATCATTAGGATAATGAGCTAACGAGGGTCTGGGACCTTAGGAAAAGTTATCTGAGATCTCAAATATTTTGGGGTGCCCAAACTTTTGCATGGTGCTCCTTTTCATTTTTCAATGTACAGTTGTACAAAACAAATATAATACACAAATCTGGCATAAAATGCTGAAAAGAAATGTTTAACTTTATGCCTTTCGGTGATCAGTTCATCTTCTGCTCACTTCACTATTCACAGTAACAGACATTTTAAGCAAGGGTGCCCATAACTTTGCAAGCCACTGTATGGGCTCAGGAGGCCTATCAAGTTAAGAGTCGCTATCCTTTTGTTACTCCATAGCCTGTGGAAGTAAAGCGTCAGGTTAGGTACCAGCTAGGAAAGAGACAAGCGATGAGAGTAAAAGGGCGTGAAGAGAGTGAGCTGTGCCTGAATCACACATCTGGTGAGCCTGTAGAAATGTTTTTATGTCTGCATGTCTGAAGCTCCATGTCATAGGAGTTATGAACCAGTTGATGCGTGCAAGACTATAGGTGTAAATGGGAGAAGTGTTTGGGAGCGATTATTTTGTGGAAATTTCATGAGAGTACTGTGACATGCGAGTCACCGTCTTGCACCCGAGTCCACTGGCTACAGGAAAACCAGCTTTATTCCAATCAACAATTCAAACAGGAGCTACCACTTTAATACACACACCGACACAGCAAACAAGCAGTAACAGGGCCAGGTTAGACTGTTCCCCGCATCAACCATGATGAGGCTGCGAACCTTAGAATGTCTCTGCGATGAACTGCCTACGCTGACAGAGTTTTGGCACACTGCACAGTAAGGGGGAGTTTCGGGGTCTCAGAAACTTCACAAATATTTTTAAGTTACTGCAGGGGAGGTGGTTTTGTTTTTTCTTTCATTTTCCAAGTTGTTCTGTGTGTTGCTCTCTCTCAACCTTCTGTAAGCTCCATGCTGGTAGACAGATAACTCTGAGTTAGTGAAGTAAAAGCAGGAATCTGAGGTTGGATGGTGCTGCCAGTGCTGGAGAAATGTGACTCGTCTTCTATTTGCTGAGGAACTTCTGACCGCCCAGTGCTGGGAGAGAGAAGGCATTGCAGGGCCTGCAAGGGAAATCCGACGTGGAGACAGAGCTGTGAATCAGTGGGGTTTTGAAAGTGTCAGTGAAGTCTCTGTACCCAGAGTAGCCCTCAAGGTTGTAAAGAGAGAGATTGATTTTTGCATTTTGTTTTTTTGATGGTGTCGGCACACAAGAACTGATTCATTTATTGCTTGGCACATGATTGAGATTTCGGTCCATGTTATAATAAATGGTTTTGTACTTTTTCATAATCTTGGTGTCTTGGGTCATTACATTCTCTCACTCTGGTTGCTCAGGTATAACTGTAGATGCCCATATATTTTTTAGAATCTGGTTCTCCCCCTTCTCATTTATTAGGCCAATTGTCCAATAGTGACCGTACTGGGAGCACAAGTATGGCAACCATGGAATGAGTAGGTAAAAAAAAAAAATCTCTAGGCCAGTTGGCAGGCTTGCAAATTAAGAAAATAAATAATAAAGCATTTCTGCACTATGGAGTACAGGGCGGAGGGTAACACAGGCTAGGAAGTCCTTATTTCACGCAGAGTTTCTTCAAGTGTGTTCAAAGGCATATGGCACGCCTTTCTGCAGGCTGTGTTTCCATTGGTCTGGTATCGGCAGTACCAGGGTGTCACTTCTCTTGGATCAAGAATGAATTCCACTGGGACCTGGACTGTGGTGACAAAAAGGAAAGGCACTGGTCCGCAGCATCACCACAAATGTCATTGTGACAGCAAAAATGGAGACCTCATATGGTGTGGTTGATAAATCTTAGAAAGACGATCTTTCATTTATTATGGATTTTCTTATCAGATTGCTGCTTTGACAATACAAATTAAAAATTCTTATCTGCTTTATTTAATAAAAGCCTGTTGGGAAGCACAATTCACTTGGAATTTCAGATTATCTCTTTATGTTACGCTTTAACAAGTATTTATGCTTTTTAATATTTTACTTTATTCTTGGCTTTTTTTTTTTAATAAAGATCTTTAGTCTCTGTCATCAATTTTTAAATATTTTCTTGTAAACACATTGACCTCCAGTCCTCAAGTAAAGGTTGGTTCGTGTTGCGCAACTTGAACTTTTCCAATTTGACAAAGTGTTTGTCACCACACAAAACACAGCTTTGACAGTGAGCACAGTGGAGATGTCTTTTTCCAAAGCAGTTCTTGTATTAAGCATCTTCTGTGATGTGGCGTTCAGCAGCTATTGCTGTTGTTCTTTTTCCCTCTGCCCATTATGTAGTTCTTTGTCCTGATCAATGGTCAATACACACAATACTTGCACATGATTATGAATTCAGAAGTATGTAGAGAGTCCTGGGGGATTACCAACAGATGGGCATGCAAGGATTGAAGTTTTACTACAATCAACTTTGCCCACCAGTGAGATGTTCTTTCTGCCATGACACTTTGTCAATCCTGTACTTTGCCAGGTTGGTGCTACAGTCCCTTTAATTTGTTGATGTGCCAGTGCCCATGTCTATTGGGTCAGAAACTTTTGATTAAGACCAAGAGCACTGTCCTAGCCTCAGTAGTTCATGAGTATTCACATGACACAGACAGACCATAGTATTTTATATGTAGATAGATTAGGGTTGGGATGACTTGACATTCACTATTGCTTCCACAGGGAGGTATTCACTAGAAACCTAACCTGTTTTTGTATTGATGAGGCTCGAAACACTCAGCTTTAAAGGCCACAGCATAATTGGAAAGATGCTATGGGCAAAGCTACCATCACACCAGCTCTGGGCAGGAATAAAATCCTGCAAGAAACAGACTTGAGACAACCCACACCAATGGTGGAAGAGGACAAAGGCCTGTGGGTGGCACAGACGTAGACTCCGTAGCATTGCTTACTCCAGCCAAAACTTTTCAACAAGAAATGTGTATACCAAAATGTCAAATACCACAAGAAAGGTGTGTGTCCACTGCTGCAGATTTAGTACACATCCTTTGCTCAAGAAGTTTTGAGACTGTCACCAACACACAGGCCACTGTTACAAACAGAACATTAGAAGTGTGCGGCTCTGTGCACTCCCCTCCCCCCTCCCCCCCCGCTTGCGTTTCAAAGGGTACAATTTAAGTGCCTGATCCACACAACTGATGTGCCCCTTGTGTTATTGTAGGCAACCAAAGCACAAGGCTTATTGAGTTTCATATTAGACGCAAACATTGACAGTTGCTCCATTGTGAACAGTGGCTACGGGTACTTGTCCTTGCAATGTAGGAAGTCAAGTAACATTCCATCTATACAACGACAGAACCAAGTTTCCTCTTCCACCGCAGAGGTGCACCATGCTGGGTATACAAGCAAGGCTATTGCTAACCTCTTGTCATTATGGCCACATTATAATTAAACCAGCAGATGCCATTATCCAAGTTTCTGGAAGTACTGTAAAAGCTTGACATTTTCTCTGTGAATGAGCATACCTCATAATTTAAGATCCGGCATCACTGCTGATCAGTGTATTTTGGAATACAAATCCAGAAGCCTGGGATGCTGGTCATATCTCAATTTTACCACAGAAAGAAACACTTTTCCAAAGACCTACTGCATAACTCATTGTAATGTGTAGACTACAGTTAAGTACACACTTGTACTCTAGTGATAACAGAATGAGGGACTTGCTCCGAATGATCGGCTGTTCCTCACATTACACCTACATATGGTTTGCATAGCCAAATTCCACCAGATTCACCTTCTTCCTTGTGATTCTGTATTTCCCAGCCAAAGCCAGATCTGAGAATTCAGTATCATGGCTTTTCCAGTTGTCTGGAAGTCCCCGCAATACTATCTTTGGCCTTCATGGAAGCTATCATGAACAGTATCATTCAGTACTATGCACAGGGACAACCAGATCTACAGGCCTACTGAACCAGACTGAGACACCATTTAAAGGCTCAGGACGCCTTTGCAGGTGTTTTAGGTTATTTAGCTGAGTGGAGTCTACAATATTGAACTTTCTTACAATTTTCTAACTTTCTGAGATACTGAATTTTGAGTTTTCATTACCTGTAAGCCGTAATCAGCAAGATGAAAAGAAATAAAACACTTGAAATATATCACTCTGTGTGTAATGAATCTAAATAATTTGAGTTTCGCTTTTCACTACTCTATACATGAGCCAAGGTGGTTGTACAAGAGCCATGGAAGACTGACAGAGACAGGGATGACCACTGAGACCAAGAAGGCCTTTTGCATCCCAAGTTTATCTATGTACGTGAGCTAAGTCATGACAGAAGTCACTCTGCAGCAGCAGTTGTATTGTCACATGTACAGAGTGCAGTGATATTTTTTACTTACACATCCAACTGACATATATCACCAAAGTTGTTCTGTTTTTACATTGCCCATGGTTCAGTTGTGCTGGTAAAGGGCCATGGGATGAGGTTTGCCAATGAGGAAGCATATCAAATAAAAGTTTATTTGGCTTACCTTACATTCCCTGTATCTTACAGTGCATCCGGAAAGTATTCACAGCACATCACTTTTTCCACATTTTGTTATGTTACAGCCTTATTCCAAAATGTATTAAATTCATTTTTTTCCTCAGAATTCTACACACAACACCCCATAATGACAATGTGAAAAAAGTTTGAGGTTTTTTCAAATTTATTAAAAATAAAAAAACTGAGAAATCACATGTAAATAAGTATTCACAGCCTTTGCTCAATACTTTGTTGATGCACCTTTGGCAGCAATTACAGCCTCAAGTCTTGTTAAATATGATGCCACAAGCTTGGCACACCTATCCTTGGCCAGTTTCACCCATTCCTCTTTGCAGCACCTCTCAAGCTACATCAGGTTGGATGGGAAGCGTCGGTGCACAGCCATTTTAAGATCTCTCCAGAGATGTTCAATCGGATTCAAGTCTGGGCTCTGGACATTCACAGAGTTGTCCTGAAGCCACTCCTTTGATATCTTGGCTGTGTGCTTAGGGTCATTGTCCTGCTGAAAGATGAACTGTCTCCCCAGTCTGAGGTCAAGAGCGCTCTGGAGCAGGCTTTCATCCAGGATGTCTCTGTACATTGCTGAAGTCATCTTTCCCTTTACCCTGACTGGTCTCCCAGTCCCTGCCGCTGAAAAACATCCCCACAGCATGCTTCACTGTAGGGATGGTTTTGGCCTGGTGATGAGCGGTGCCTGGTTTCCTCCAAACGTGACGCCTGGCATTCACACCAAAAAGTTCAATCTTTGTCTCATCAGACCAGAGAATTTTCTCTCTCATGGTCTGAGAATCCTTCAGGTGCCTTTTGGCAAACTCCAGGCGGGCTGCCAGGTGCCTTTTACTAAGGAATGGCTTCCGTCTGGCCAATCTACCATACAGGCCTGATTGGTGGATTGCTGCAGAGATGGTTGTCCTTCTGGAAGGTTCTCCTCTCACCACAGAGGACCTCTGGAGCTCTGACAGAGTGACCATCGGGTTCTTGGTCACCTCCCTGACTAAGGCCCTTCTCCCCCGATCGCTCAGTTTAGATGGCCGCCCAGCTCTAGGAAGAGTCCTGGGGCCTCATGTATAAACGGTGCGTGCGCACAGAAATGTACCTCATACCCTGGCATATGCAATTTCTCCACTCTAATTGGAAAGAGAATTATCGGTATACAGCATGAAGCAGACGCTGCCTGAGCCACGTTTCAGAGACTTTCCTGTACGGACTTCGCGGTTTAGAAAAAGTTTCATCCCAAGAACTATAAATACACTCAATCAGTCCATCAAGTGCTCCTTGTAGAACTGTTTGGACTTATAAGTACAATTACCTCACTGTAAACTTGTGATACTGTTATAATATTGCACAACCTGCGCCACTTTATAAAGCGCGTATGGTGACGATATCATTTTTAAGATGAAATGCAGCAAAATATGTTACTTATAGTATACAGATAAAAATTTAACTTCATTTAAATAATCAGTATTGTTAATAATTAAACATGTGAGGACACGGTGCCGCAGCGCTAGCTAGTTCACGGATAGCTCCTGCCTTGTGCTGTATTATTGCTGGTGCTGACGCGACACTGGAAGGATAGACGGATAGAATAATTAAACATGTACTACGAAGACATTTCAATGTTCCTTAAAAGTTTTGAAGAATCGGCGTTCTAAGCTTACAGATGGCTTAACGTCCATTACAGAGCTGATTGTGTGGCGATTAGGTATTTGGAGAAAGAAAAGTAAGGACAGGAATTGGAGGTTAGTACGTTTGAAAGCGACAGTACTTCTGTAATAAATTATTTCATCGAAGGTCGCACAGGGCGCAGCAAGCCTCTTGCGTGAGATATGAACAATCACTGCGCCACCGTGTTCCCATGTTTAATAACATGCTTTCATTCCCATCATCATGAAAAAGATATCACGTATACATCTCAGTATTTTAATTATTTAGAGAGCTGTAATATCACGAATGTAATGGATTATGTGTCCTGTTGGAGAAAGAGAAAGCCTGTTTAAGAAGCAGGTAGTGATTCACACACAGAGCACATAGAAGATCAAATACGGAACAAAGCATTTAACGTGCTACTTTAGGGATTTGAGAAACTAGTAAACGATTTTAAGATGAAGTTTATGATGTTCTACTTTAATGGCAAAATAAACTACGTGATTAAAGTGGAAATTTTGAGATTAAGTTGACATTTCGTGCTTTTTTCCCCCCACACTGTGTGCCTATTTTTTTTGTCTGTACCCTAATAAGCTTTCATAGGACACTGGGGTACGACTCGCCTTTTCACAGTGACTTCGATATGTGATTTCTTTTTTATTTCAGGCACTGTGCAACTTTGTGAACTTGAGCTTGAGTTTCTCCGACACTCTGTCACTTCATCGACTTCATTTTGTTGATTATACCACTGTTTAAACCAACAAATAGTACGTTTTTTCCTTTGCCTCCATTTGGTATTTGCTGAAATTCTTCTATTTTCCCCCCGTGCTTTTCCCAATGTCTTTTCACAGAAGGCTGAGCTTAAGGGCTATTTATATTGATTTGCATATTCAAAGAGGCGCAATTCTGGCAGGAGCTGGGGCGGGACAGAAGGAGCGTGCACTTGCATCACTTTTCACGCTGATCGGAATTTATGTAGCGGAAGAACGTGGAAGTTTGCATACGTACAGATTCCTGCATCTGGATTTTTCTGTGCGTACGCACATTCCTGCTTTTGTGCTTACGCCATGTTATAGTGTGAGTTCTACACACAGCGTTATGCATGAGGCTCCAGGTGATTTCGAACTTCTTCCACTTACGGATGATGGAGGCCACTGTGCTCATTGAGACCTTCAAAACAGAAATTTTTCTGTAACCTTCCCCAGATTTGTGCCTCGAGACAATCCTGTCTCAAAGGTCTACAGACAATTCCTTTGACTTCATGCTTGGTTTGTGCTCTGACATGAGCTGTCAACTGTGAGACCTTATATAGACAGGTGTGTGCCTTTCCAAATCACGTCAAATCAACTGAATTAACCACAGGTGGACTCCAATTAAGCTGCAGAAACATCTCAAGGATGATCAGGGGAAACAGGATGCACCTGAGCTCAATTTTGAGCTTCATGGCAAAGGCTGTGAATACTTATGTACATGTGCTTTCTCAATTTTTTTATTTTTAATAAATCTGCAAGAACCTTTTTCAAGTTGTCATTATGGGGTGTTGTGTGTAGAATTCTGAGGAAAAAAATGAATTTAATCCATTTTGGAATAAGGCTATAACATAACAAAATGTGGAAAAAGTGATGCGTTGTGAATACTTTCCGGATGCACTGTAGGTCTTGCCATTTAAACCCTTTCCAATCTATTTTCATTAACTTCCTTAGCGTTAAACCCGAGCATCACTCAGACTATGACAACAATGTTAAAAGCATTAGTCCCGAGTGTCACTTGAGAAACTATATAGATGCATCTTGAGTAAGTGTTAGATCCTAGGATTACTTGGGCTGTAAAAATGCCAACAGTGTTAGTCTTGAGCACTACTGGGCAATGATGTAGACTTCTCTGCTGCTAGCCTCATAATGATGTCTCATAAACGTTTTTCAGCAGCCCAGAAGTTGCACGCTCTTTAAAATGATATGAGCAGTGATGACAAATTGAATCAGTCTTCAGGCAGTGAAATTAAAATGGACAGTAAAGCAAAGCGATTCAAATAAATCTGAAAGCAACGCTCATGTTTGAGTTTCTGTTGATCCTGCATTAAATAAACCAGCACCACCTCATTTTTTTTGATTTGGTGGGGCAGCCACTTGTTATTTCTTGATAATAACGTGGTTGAAAGAACTGTTGGGATGAACCGCTATGCTGAACAGTGTTACTGTACACCTAAGCAGTTTCTAATTCAAATATATACCACACAAAAAACACATTTTGGCAGCATTATATATATTATATATATATATATATATACACACACACACACACACACAGTATTACCTTCATCATTATTGTTACTCATTATTTGTATCAGACTTTTTACACTTTGTTTTGCACATTTTACAGTAGAAAGATGAGATTTAATAAGTCATTTTTCAAGCCAAAAAAAATGCTTTACTGAGAAAAAAAATGTAATGTTAAGGAGGTTAAATTCTCTGTAAAACTTTAAGAAGGGAGTCAAAACTTAGATATTCAAGAACAAAAGACAGTTACCATGCATTATGGACCATAAACAAGTGATTTTGTTTAATAATTTAACACATGGTATACATTAGTCATTATGAAGTACAGAAACATAGCAACCGATTACTAAAATTAAAACATACAAAAACCCAAAAGGGGAGAGGCTAGAAGCAGGCAAGGTATGTGTTTAAAAAGTCTAATCTGTAACAACTGTTTTCTTTCCCGTTTTAATCAAGTAGCATGAAAACTACTGAAATGTAAAAAAAATGCATCAAGCCAGGGATTTTTACTAGCAAAAGTCTCTTTCAAAACATTTTCAGTTATGTATTTTAGTTACTGAAGTAGTATTCACACCCATTTCTCACTTTAGCCTACTATGAAAAATAGTTAGGAAGCCAGTTCTATGAAGCAAGCATTCAAAAGTTTTGGCATGTTAAAGCACTCAATTGGCACCTGATCAAGTCACTATTTCAGTCTTTATACCCACTGTTATCATGACAGCCTCCAAAACACCAGTGCCCTGCCGAGGGTGATGCCAATAGTTAAAAAAAAAAAAAAAACTGCACACAGGGTATCAATTCTGGCTCAAGTATTTGGTCCTTACTATTGTACAAAATGGTGTTTTTGAAACATGAGCAAATTTTGCAACACCTTAAAAAGAGAAGCTTTACTGGCATTATTGAAAGTTAACGAAGTTATTTTGCCAGAGCACAAGAAACAACACCTTAAAAAGAGAAGCTTTACTGGCATTATTGAAATTTAACGAAGTTATTTTGCCAGAGCACAAGAAAGTTCTATAGTGGTAAAAAATAATCACACTTTATTCTAGAAAGAGAAAATTGAAAACAGTCCCCAAAAATACAATCATTTCTGTTCACATTCCCACAGTACCTGCTCTACAGCAAGATAGTCAAAGAGTCTGATAAAGTATAAAGAACATTAAATAGTAAACTATCCATTTTGATTAACCTTTCTTTGCTGCTCCAGTTCAAGGTGTATGCACTATTCTTAATGGTTCCACAACTGCCTTCAACAAAAGAAGCACTCAATCGTTAATTTTCATTTTTAATTTAAACTAAATGAATTAGTGTGCAATTTTGTACCTTGGCATGAAAGCCAAGCACCACAAATGCATCCATTATCACAATAGTCAATATAAAAAAGGCTTACATACAGAACTATTTAAAAAAAAAAAAAATAAAAATAAAAAACTTAGAAAAACTGATCTTCGCCATGAGGAAGAGGTCTTAGGGTTACTTGGCAACCTGTTAAAAAAATAAATAAAACACAAGTCAACATTTTCTAGCTTTTTGCAGTAAAGAAAGTGAAGTGTAAAGCTGAAGGTAAACATTATTCAGCTAAAGAAAGTAGATGCTCTTTATTTAACTTTTTGGGCTTAGTCCAACATATAATTGTCACTCCCCAGGGAGACCAAGATGAGCTAAAGGTGTGAAGTATGCATTTATTTGTCTGTAAATTCAAAGTTGAGCAATTAACAGTTCAAGGTTGCATCAAGAGAAGAAAACTAAAATACAAAAGAAAAACAGACTGGCATTCTTAAGTACAATGTCAGACTACAGGAAACCAACTGCCAAGAAAAATACAGCAGGCTTTAAAGAATTTTACACAGAAGTAGGCTTGTGGAAATCACTAGCGTCTTATAAATGACAAACATGAGCCAATAATCTCAAATTGGCACACAGCTATACCAAGTAAAAGTGGCTGAACGGTGCATATATCTGGTAACAGTCTTGAGTTTGCCTGCAATGAAACGCCAGATACCAGGCCACCCCATGGAGGAGGAAATCCTCATTTTTACATTTTCTGTTTTATCGCAAGTGGTCTGACCATTTTATAGTTGTTCTTTCAGCGAGTACTTAAAGGATAATAATTTCAGGAGTGTATTGGATACTGACAGATTATATAGATTAGGACTGTTTTAATTAAAATTTTTATTTTTTTATTTTTTTTAAATACAACTTGAGAATGTTTCCACCATTTTCATTTAAAATACATTACATGTATAGATATAGTTACTGTGTTCATTAGGTTGAGGGAATTATGTGTAGTTTTTGTATACATCTTAACACATGTAGACTCCTGCACCACCACTGCAATTCCCATTTGGGGTCATATATCTCAAATACCAAACAGTACCTACTATTGTAACACTTGGAGGTTACCATGAAACTGTAGACATCAGGGAGAAAAATAAAAGCATTCTACAGTGACTAAACAGAAGAAAACATAGCAACACCATGTCCAACATAGTACCAAAGATAACACTCATAGTCACTGCCTGCTCTTTTCTTGTTTAGAGATTTCAAACTAGTATATGTATCAGGTCCAAAGTTGTGCTGCATCAAACTAAATCAGACATGTGGCGAACAGGGCCAACAAAACCAAGACCATTTGTTGGTCTAAAAACCTTGGCTAGATAACATGTACTGACCACACAATGGAAAAGTGAATAATCATTCTGAAGAAAGAAATGATGAGAAAAGCAATAGAGTGTAAATATGTTAAAGAAAATAAAAATACTAAGAACAAATATCACTAACATCAGTTGGAATTAGCAACATTAAAAACAACACTAAATGTTTTCTGGACAATAGACCGTGCCACAAAACTATATAGTGTCTTTCAGAAAGCACATTCAAATTCAATCAATAATGTAATGCTTACCTTGCTCTCCCCTTCAATTTCTTCTACTCCTGCTTGTGTCATTAGGTCTGCTATATTCTTTTCCAACTCATCAATACGAGTGCTCATCTCATCAAGTTAATTTATTAAGAAAAATACTTCAAGTAGATAGCTTATCAGCAAATGAAAATACAAGACAATATGCTTGTATAACATGCTAAGTGCCAACATGAGAGGAAAAACGTTAATAGAGGAATCTTTAAAATAAAAAATAAAAAAATAAAAAAAGGCATGGTGGATGTACTGCATGTTACTTCATTAGTTAGAAACATTTTTGGATCAGCACACATTTTCATTAATGGTAGGAATGCTGTCATCAGTTTTTTTTCTTTTGGCAGATACCAATCAATGATTTCATGTTACTTGATGGTCCAGTTCCAATACCGTTACGGATTTTTTTTTTTTTTTATCCCATTAAAAAAAACTTACACTAATCTCCTGCATAACCAGACAAATAGAAGTTATTTTCTACATTAAAGTGTTTTTTTATAATTAAACTATAGAGGACAGGTGTTAACTTTTCATTTTTATTAACAAAATTAAATTATTTAGGCTTATTGCTCAGTGACCATAAAATGGTAAAATAACATTTCCTTAAAATACACACTTAACTAATAAAATATGTACAAAAATATTCATCCATAATACATATGGCATAAAAGAAAATAAAATGCTTCTCATTATTACAAGCTGCCATATTCTTTAGCTTTTTCTGTAATGTGCCAATCTGAAACGAGGCTCTATTAAAAACAGTTTTCACCATTTCTCTAACAACAACAACAAAAAAAAAAAAATATACATGCACACATACTCGCACGATCAATTGATGGCAATTAAATGCTACTTAAATTAACATACACTTTGTTTTAATTATTTTATATCAATTTCACTACATCTTTTTGCTGTTAAAATAAACATTTATTATATTAATTATATTAATACAGGTGCGTTTTTCATCGGTGTATCAACTAGACATTCATAATTCTAGACATATGATTATAAAATATGGAATACCAATTTAATTATGTAGTACTTGTTTTTTACCAAAACTTGTGCTGTATGACACATAGCAACATATAAACACAGTACAAATCTTAAAAAGCCTATTATAATATCGTATAATAAGCAGCAATTCTAAATTCGTCTTTTATCTTTTCTTTTACAAATTAAAAAAGTGTAAACTGTTGTATTTTAAACAAGCTCACTATCCAAAGTAAAGTGATGCATTTTAGTTCAAAGAATAAAACAAGGGTACAGTATAAATTCCTTAAAGTAACTTTTCTTGCCATTTGTCTAGTTGCACAGAACTTCTCCGATTACTTTTTTTCCCCCTAGTTTATTACTCCACTTTCTTTAACGTAAATGCTAACACACCAATTGCTTCTCGTTCTCTGATTAAAGACATGCTTCCACTTGATACTTTTTGTTTACACTCTTGGAAGTTCACTGCAAAAGAAAAAGACACTAACTGGCTCATCTATCGTAACACCTTATGTAAAGGAGCACTACAATTAAATTACTGTAAAGCTTAGAAGAGCGGCCTGAAAAATCTAGGTTTTTGCAATTGGCCTTTTTACCGACAGTCTTTTTAGTAAAAAATCATCTGATTTCAATTGGCAGCCTATCGATCGGAGCATCCCTAATTAATGGTCAAGTGTGCAGAAGCATTTGTCTTGATTGTATTTCAATATCTTTTTATTAACTCCACCTGCTTTCAAAGAATCAACCATGGGTACTAAAATAATGTACAATATGCAGAAAGGTCAGCAAACTGACTAAGGTCTGGAATTATCTTCAAATGGTGTACTGCATACACTTAGGGAGAATTCTATAAAACTCACTTTATAACCTGTATCACATACATGTTACACAACAAAGTCCTGCAAAGTATATCGCTCAAAGCAGCCAATTGCATGCATTACCACATTGCACTGATTACAATATGTGTTGCACTGGTGCAAACTTTTCAATTGTCTGTTGCTGCACTTTCTCACATATATTGTTAGTGTGTACTGTAGAGAGACAAGTCACCCATTTGACATCGTGCCATGCCACTGCCACCAAGTTTTCCACCCACATGAAAACCGGATTGTCACCTCTTTTCATCTTCAGCCTGTCTGGTTTCAGCTGTGAAGGTATGTGTCTCCTGTTCACCCTCACTGTGTCACAAGTTCCAATTCCCCTGCTCTGTAGCTCAACAATTCTGATGATGTATAAAAATTGTCCATATACACAATATGACCCAAATTTTCATAGCCCAGATAGATAGATAGATACTTTATTACTCCCAAGGGGAAATTCACATACTCCAGCAGCATACGGATACAAAAAACAACATTAAAGAGTAATAAAAATGCAGGTAAAAACAGACAATAACTTTGAATAATGTTAACATTTACCCCCCCGGATGGAATTGAAGAGTCGCATAGTGTTGGGGAGGAATGATCTCCTTAGTCTGTCAGTGGAGCAGGACAGTGACAGCAGTCTGTCGCTGAAGCTGCTCCTCTGTCTGGAGATGATACTGTTTAGTGGATGCAGTGGATTCTCCATGATTGACAGGAGCCTGCTCAGCGTCCTTCACTCTGCCATGGATGTCAAGCTGTCCAGCTCCATGCCTACAATAGAACCTGCCTTCCTCACCAGTTTCACCCCTTGGGATTTGCTTCTGGTTATCACAGAAGTGAACAAAACTTTGCAGCAGCACGTACCTATCACGTGGCATAACCTGTCCAAAGTCACCAGGGGACAAAGCACATTTGGACCAATGCTCCCTGAAGTTATATCACCAGTCTAGTCCCATATCTATTTGTAATGCCACAAGCCCTTCATCTCGTCTTTTGTCGTGGGTTTCCACTTTGAAAAATGAGAAGGAGGTGCAAGCGCAGCCCGCAATTCAAAAAATTGCTCTGCATACCTGTTTGTCTCGTCTGACAGTAGCTGAAAAGCAGCATCAGGAGAGAACAGCCTGAAGTAGTCCAGCGGCTGGTAATCTGTCGAGTCCAACAGCAGGCCATGCTGTATTGTGAAGTCCGGTAGCCAGTTTGGCTCTCACGGATCAACGTCTGGGTACACGATCCTTGCCGTAGGTGCATCGGCTGCGTGAATGCGATCAGCTGGGGCGGCATCAGCTGATACCAGTTCCTCACTCTCAACAAAATCAAATTCTGAAAAATCAGAGTCCAACTCAGCGATAATGCGCAAAACATTGTCTGCTGAGTATTTTCTTTTCTGCACTCACTTCACTCCCTCGTGAGATGTCGGTGCCATCTTGCCTTTGTTTACATTTCGTAACTCACACACACGCAAGGATTAGATGCAGAGTCAATGAGTCTAACATTCCTCCAAGCAGAGAGGGAATGCCTGTGACGCAACAGTGAGTTCTGTCACCATTAACAGCTGATTGTCGCCCTCTATCCCTGGATGTCGAACTTTGTCGACATGCCCCCTTAACTCCTCCTGTCAACAAAAGTCGTCATCTGCCCTAAAAGAGTTTAAAAAAAAAAAAAAAAAAAAAAGGGTGTTTTTCATAATGAGATTATGACAATACTTGGTTACTCAGCCTAGATTCATTGTATGGTCTGTCTCTACTGCTGGATTAAGCAGACTAGGGTAGTGACAAGGTTAACAATGCCAAGCATGTAATGTAATGTATAATGTAGTTGTAATAAGAGCAGCTCAGGAAACGTAGGATATAAACAACTCAAGTATTGTGAACTTCGAGTATAATTTTATCTCAGGGAGGCATGGTGGTGTGGTAGGTTGCAAGCACTGATGCATCACAGCTCAGATCACATTGGCTATAATAATCTGTTTGGCATAGTTGGTACATCTGTACCCTAGAATGGGAATACGACATTTTTCAAGAAAGAAAATCTTGCCAATTTGTAATAAAAATGCATTCCTATACTGACAATTGTGTATGCAAAAGAACAGTACATCAACTACAAATTCCAAAGCAGTACTTATTAGAAGATAAATTCATCTCAGACATAAGTAGCAGCCCATAGGCACTGTTTGCACCTGTTTAATATTTCACAAGTAACAATCAAATAGTTTGGTCACCAACCTAAATTGGCTTCAGAGATAGTAATCCATTGCTCTGAATTTGTACTAGTGTAGGTGCCAAAAAGGACGGGCAGGCATCCTGGCCAGAATAAAGGAAAGATTCATACCTGGCCAGGAGGCCATAACGGAAAGATCAAGCAAACAGGCTCACTGGGGGAAGTACATTCCCCCATGTGGTAGGCGGAAGTGTTCCTCAGGGCTGAACACAATCAGAACACCCACAGGAAGGCATAGGGAGGATATACACGCAGCCCAGTCAGGGTCTTTGGGACCAGCAGAGGGTGCTGCCAGGGGAGGACTGCTCCGATTTCCGTATTACCTGTTAGTGTTCTGGACAACTTGGGCAGGAGACCAGAAACAGTTCCTGGGTAGACTTTAAAAGAAAGCCCACTGCCTCACTTGAACAAAGTCAGAGGTGGAGTCAGTGGGTAACGCTCTCTTGGAGGATAATTGTGAGTGTAATGGTGACTGGTATTCATATGGAAAGGGCAATTTTGTCAAATAAAAATATAAAATCCAATATAAAAATAGACATTACTTTAACTGAACCTCTATTTCATACAAACTCAACATATGGCATTCTACTCAAACCTGAAGTTAATGGGCCTTTTACTTTTAATCTCATTGCCTTTAACATGGACTAACCACTGAGCAGAATGAAATTTGTTTCAAGGACCATGATTCTATTCTTGGAAGTATATTTCTAAGTCCAATATTCATTAGTGCTACAGCAAATGAATAGTCCAGCATAACCAGATTCATTTTAAGTGTCAATCGTAATGTATTCAACTTCAGAATACTCCTAATATGTTTTAAAATATTAAAAATACATTTTGGCATTCTTTCATCTCATTCCGCCTATTAAAAGCTCCTTAGCATTCGACCCGAGATTGATTCACTCAGGCTGTAAAAGCTGTCCTAAAAACGATAGTCCTGACTGTCACTGGGGCAAATGTATAGTCGCATCTTGTGTCATTACCACAGATTACACTGGCTGTAAAAGTGCCAACAGCATTAAGTACCGATTGTTGTTCAGGAAACGATATAGGCATGTCTTGCGTAAGTGCCAGGCCCAACTGTTACCGAAGCAACGGTGCAGATATCTCTTCTCATAGCCTCACAAGAAACGTTTTTCAGCAGCCCAGGTGTTGCATTCTCTTGACAGGGGATGACAAAGTGAATCGGTCTTCAAGCAGTAAAATTGAAACGGTCAGTGAACTCTAAAGTGATTCTGATGAATCTGAAAGCGATGTTCGTGTCAATTGCACATCTGTAGGGTGCTGTTCAAAAGCTAATCAGTCTAAAAAGAAAATCCACAAGAAATCACACTACTCTTGTCCTGACTGCAACGCTGGATTGTGCATTTCACCTTGCTTCAAAATATACTACATAAACAACACATTTTGACAGTGTATATGGTATTAGTATTATTTTTATTATTTGTACCATTATTATGCTTTCTACACTTCTCTGTATGTTTAGTATTTTGCAAGTTTTATAGTAGAAAGGTAATATTTAATAAATATGTCAATTTTGAAGAAAAAATAGCAATGCTTTTTACATGTTATTTCGGGACAAAATATAATGCTAAGGAGGCTACAAGTATTCTATAGATTTCTTCATACACTATGCCTACGAATTCCAATTATGTGAAGTCATCAACAGTTAAATTTACATGGATTAAAGCAGGGGTAGGCAACGTCGGTCCTGGAGTGCCACAGTATGTGCAGGCTTTTGTTCCAACCCAGTTCCTTAACGAGAACTCAATTATTGCTGATGAAAGCACATATTGCTTAAGTGACATTTTGATGCTTCATTTTAGTGGTCTCGCTTGTTAAGGTTCTCCAACCTTAATTGCTTATTTCAATCTTAAACTGCTGCATTCAGTGTTTTAATTGCTCCTTATTAGCAATAAGACGTAAAAGACAAAGCAGCCAGCAGTTCTCCAGTTAGCTTTTTTCCAATTACATCTGTGTGTGTTCATCATGCACGGTTTGATTTAATAAAACACTTAATAGAAAAATGTGACAGACTGAAAATGATCTGTTTTAGGCTTCAAATCATTGGATGATATCCTTGGAAAGGAAAAAAATCTACGATATAAAAGCCTTACATTGCACAGACTAACAAGCCATAAAATTAAATAAGGTCTGAGATTGGCAATGATTGGTTTCTAATTAAGCAATTGGGTTGAATGAAAACCTGTAGCCCACTGCGGCTCACCAGGACCGACATTGCCTACCCCTGTTTTACATCTTATTGCTAATAAGGAGCAATTAAAACACTGAATGCAGCAGTTTAAGATTGAAATAAGCAATTAAGGTGGAGAACCTTAACAAGCGAGACCACTAAAATGAAGCATTAAAATGTCCACTTAAGCAATATGTGCTTCATCAGCAATAATTGAGTTCTCGTTAAGGAACTGGGTTGGAACAAAAACCTGCACATACTGTGGCACTCCAGGACCGACGTTGCCTACCCCTGGATTAAAGTATTATTTTACATGAAGCTTACATCATACACACGAGTAATAATAAAAGTAGAACCGCAGCAGTGTAAACCTTAAGAATCATGCTGGTACAGAAGCAAATACAGCAGTATGAGCATAAGAGGGACATGTTCCAAAACACTATGCAGTCTGTGTGATGTAGACAGCTCTCACTTCCAGAAGAACTTGGAATCTTTTTTTTTTTTTTTTTTAAAAAGAAATCAAGTATTCAAAAACTGTGGTGTACAGACAAAATTACCTAAACAATTGGGATTAATAAAGTATCTATCTATCTATCTATCTATCTATCTATCTATCTATCTATCTAAACAATTACCTACATCAAGTTAATATGTTTCAGAGATACTACATACAAAGAAGGATGAATTAAAAAGTGATAAATATAAATCTGCTTTTAAATATAACATGCCAAAAAAGGATATTTCTTCCAATTATTTGATCTGACATTGTTTGAAATTTGTCTTGCATTTGTTGAAGCAAATTCTGCACCTGAAATAAACAAAAACAAAACATGCTTTAAAGCATAATTTGTGAGCAATACAAAGTACTGCAAAACAAAACCATGCGATACTACATACAGAACAATTTGGTCGTGGGGATTGTACATTAGGCAGGTAGTGTGGTACAGTAGATTATACACTCTGCCTAACACATCACAATTGCTCCACTATATGAACACGTGCAAGTCATTTAACCTGCCTGAATTTTAAGAAAAAAATTGTTTAACAACTTTGTATCATAAATTTCTTTGGATACCAAATTTCTTTTGCGTACCAAATAGACGATATTAAATCATATGCAAAATAAACACTTACTTTGCCTTTATTTACTTTCACTAGAAAAACGACAAATGTGAAGTACACAATATTGAACGAATATCCAACATATTCACTAGTCATATCATATCAATTTGTTAATCAAAATGACATTACAAACACGTGTATAATTCACAATATATTATACAACGTGTTGAATTCACATGAACTTACTATACAGGACGAGTCAAAATTATATTAATATTTGGAAACAATTTATTCACAAAACATACTTCATATGTGCAAGATGATTTACAGGAGTGTCTCAACCTGTTCGCCCTCATGTTCAACACATGTACCATATGTGGCACATAAATTGTCCACAAAAATTGTATACAAGTATCTACACAGCAGTATCATTAGTGTTTACATCAGTAAATGTATTTATAATGCAGCTTTAAGACAATATTCTTCAGTGTTTCAGTTTAAAAACACTTGAGGTTCACCATATACTTTATTATATTTTATATATATATATATATATATATATCTATCTATATATATATATATATATATATATATATAAATAAAAAAAGAGGTCGTTGATTATTGTTTGATAAAACTAAAATTGAAAGAAAAGATAAAATAAGCAAGAACCCACCCCTCAGACGTTTTACTATACACAGGCCATTAAGCACGCCCAACTTATTTTACGTTTAAATTACATTAAGTAAATAGAACGTACACCTTAAGGTATCACTTAACATTACAGAGTTTAGTGACAAGATTTTACTAGCGAATTACTAAAAAAATTCATTAGATTTGACAAATGTTATTAATCCCAAGGGGAAAATGTAGATGCATACAGCACCAGAAACATAAAACGATACTGCATCAAAGGATAAATAATACGAACAATCAATAACAAATGTATATTATATTGTGTAAACATTTAGAAATGCCCTTAGAGTATAATAAGCATTCATACAAAAGGAGATAAGGTATCTTGTCAAATCCAGTCCTTATTAGTGTATTCCTTGTAATTTTGCAGGGAAACCTTAGTAACCAACAACAACTGAAGTAGCGTCCTCAACGATGAAGCCAAACAGATGGTAATGAATACTAGGAAACAATAATACATCTCCTAATGGCACTGTTTTAGAAAATGTACACATGTATATCAATAATTGCAAAGAACAATACACACTTCTGCTGAAAGAAAAAACGTGTGTTGAGTTACATTAACGTACGGTTCTGCTTTCTAGTGCATGGTCGTATTCTCTTTGGATATACGTGTGAAGATCTTAAACTACACGTTTTTATTTCACGGAGTAAGAAATGCATATATTTCAACCGTGTCCATAAAAATTAGCTGATACTGTAACATTTCCACAATTCAAAAACTAATCAACAACGCACACTTACGATTATTAATTTCGTAAACAGGCCTGAAATTAAAATGTACACGCTTTGCTCTTACCACTGCCGTGAGGTCTTGAACCGACTTGGGGTCTGTTTCTGACATCATTCACGAATTCGACGATTATTTGCACAGCCTACACTCCACTACTATTTTACTAATCTGGATATGATTATACACAACAACCAACACCACCCTGTCAATTCGCCTCTACGTCTTTTCCAACGCGCAAACGCATTAAATTACGCTAGTGACGTCACAAACACGTTCTCTCGAGATTCCAATCTAGTGACAGCGCACTGATTCTTGGGAAATACAGTTTTTAACGCGCCATCATTTTGCCTGCGGCACCCGCTACTTCTAGTCCCGTGCCCGCGTATAACAATTCAGCTCTGGGAGGTCAACCAGAAAGTTCACGAGGAGGCGGAATAATACTAAAACTGACTAGCAAATGCACACGTTAGGTAACTGAAAAGCATAATAGTTCTTTTAAGAAGGATTTTTCATAAAATGAATATATATAAAACGCCCCCTACAAAAATTATTTATATAGTAAAACCGAGATTATTAAAAAAATACTTGTTTTGGAATTCAAACGTGATTATCAGAATGGCTAATCTACATTTTATTTGTATTGTGTAAACATCATTATTTTACTTAAGTAAAACTTTAGGGAAATATGTCATTGGTCAAATTTCAAACGTGCTTCTTAAATAAAACTTTTGAAAAATGATGTTCTATTACCTAGTGTTCAATATAAAAATCTTACCTAGTATTTCTTTAAAGGACACGATGTCATGTAAAGTGTCTAGTCTGGGCTTTATTATGTAGGGATGTATTTGTTAGGTATCACATTTAGATCGCAGTGAACAAAATACTGCACTTATATCTGACAATTGAATATGACAAATGAGCATCTTAGTCACAACTTCGTGGTGAAGAAGCCCACGTCTGAATAAAGAGGATATGTTGCACTACAGTTTTAAGCACTGTCACTGAGCTTAGGCTTCTTATGCATAAACTTACTTTAAAATTGGAGCACCATTAATCGTTTTATGCAGTTTAAGACCATGAACATTACCATTTAATACACAATCTTCAACCAAAATGTAATGGTGAGGGCCAGTTGTTATAGGAAGTAATATGGGTGTTCCCAGTTTGTTAAAGAAAGAAGATTTTTATAAAGATTTAAAGAAATATAAGCATTTTGGGTGTACTTGCCTCTATATGGTGATATTTCCAACTACTTAACACAGCTATTTTCATTGCTTTTATATTTGTTTTATTTTCTGTGTCAGGAGTCAATAATCTTAAGATTTTTCAGGTAAGAAAGACACATTTCATGTCATGTCAGTCAGTCATTCATTGTCCAACCCACTATATCCTAACACAGGGGCCTGCTAGAGCCAATCCCAGCCAACACAGGGTGCAAGGCAGGAACATCATAAATTGTCATCTAGGGACAATTTAGGATTACCAATGCACCTAACCTGCATGTCTTTGGACTGTGGGAGGAAACCAGAGCACCCAGAGGAAACCCACGCAGACACGGGGAGAACATGCACACCCAGGTCTCCTTACTGTGAGGCAGCAGTGCTACCACTGCACCACCGTGCCGCCCAGAAGACAGAAGTTTTGAAATAAATTAGAACAGAAGTTTCAAGGTAAAGTTACTAACGGATCATGGAACCAAGTTGCATATTGATAAATAATGTACCCTATAAACCTATAAGAAGAATCAGTATTCATTACCAGTGTACGCTTAATACCATCAAATTATACATACTGTTTTGAAAACCACCACAATTCTGTCAGCATCAGTTTTATCATACTGTACAATTTTTTAAATTCCTGACCAGATGAGAATAGTAGACATTGGTTGGCACTATAATATTTCTTTAGAAATTATTTGTGATTCAGTTTTTTAATAATACTTACAAAACACACAAAATACAATATCCAACCACAAACAGTTTTTTCAGTTACAAAAGTACCTAAAAGTCAAAGTTTTAGTTAAATCTGATCTTATTTATAACTTCTTTGTTTTTCAATTGTCATTTAAAAGGCAGACTCTTATAATTTCATATATATATGATAACATATAGTTCTTGCAGGATCTGGCAAAATCTCCAAAGCTCATTATATCCTTCTGTTATCAAACAATTCAGGGTTATGGGCAGGGCCGGATTTTCCTATAGGCTAACTAGGCTTCAGCCTAGGGCCTCAAGATCAAGAGGGGCCTACATTCAAATTGTTAGCAAAATTTTATTATCTCTCATGTAATTTACAAATTTAAAAATGGAAGGTGAAAGGGCCTCATAAGTGGAATAGCCTAGGGCCTCATTTCATATAAATCCGGCCCTGGTTATGGGGAATGGAAATGAATTAGGAAAGAACTATCACAAGTCACCCATCTTTCCCTTTAAAATATCTGTTCATAAGTCAATTTGCAACATTTTCTGATCTCAAGAGAAAATATATACATACATACATAAATAAGAGTACTAGAGCTTTGCTTCTGCATTTTGTGACTGCATGACTTCTTTGTTAATTCTGCATTATTTTCTTGTGCTAGCAAGTTTTTTTTTAATAGACTCCAACACAGAAATAGCAAAAAAGCAATAAAAATTATTTTTTAATAACTGGATTTTAAACAAAATGCTTAATTAAAGCTTAGTAGCACAGCCAGCTAACACATAAAGATGAAATTGTCACAAATATGCTGCTGTGTTTCTAAGCAGCCTCTCTTTGAGAATCACACTAGTGTGAGTGTATGCATAAAGAGGACAGCTTTTGGACACAATGTTTCAGCAGTCTTTTTTCTCTTAGCACCTGTTGATCTAGCTAAGTCTGCATATATTCACCCTGTCTTGATTATTATCAATTGAAATTTAGAATAGCTAAATATCAACATAACATTCTCAGTCCCACTTAATCCAAATCAGGGTCACAGGGGTTGGAGCTTATCATGGCCTTGTCAAACAATAGAGGATCAATCCTGGAGCTTATCATGGCCAATTAACCTAGCAGGCATATCTTTGGAAAACTGGAGTATTCAGAGAAATAAAAACATGCAGACAAGAGCTAAATGTGCAAACTCTAGACTTCTACAGTGGTGAATAAAACAAAGAAGTTAAAAAAAAAACATCCGTACATCTTGAAATATATTTCAAGCAGGTGTAAATGCTCACCACAGTTAAACAAGCTGTGTGAACAATGTGTTCCAAATGACTTATGTAGCTCAGTGATGTGGTGGCACAGTGGTTAGCACTGTTCATTTGCAGCTCCAAGGATACAAGCCCCTAGCAAGTATTTATGAAGAAATTTCCAAATTTGCCTTATGTCTACATTATTTACTACTGGTGTAACCTGTACAGGGTGTAACAGAGCTCCAAAACCCAGACACAACTACACAGACAAAAGTCCCAGGTTCAAAATCCTTATTTTTATTAAGTGCGATATTTGTACAATACATTCACAATAATAAATTCTTTCTTTCTTTCTTTCTTTCTTTCTTTCTTTCTTTCTTTCTTTCTTTCTTTCTTTCTTTCTTTCTTTCTTTCTTTCTTTCTTCACTCCACTCCACTCCACTGCACTCCTTCCCAGGTGAGTGTAATCCTTCTCTTCTCCTGGCTTCAACTTATCTAGGTGAAGCAGAGCAGCTTCCTTTATTCAATGCCTGGGAATACTTCTGGTGCCACAATACTTAACTCAGAAAGCACTTTCAGGTTAGACAGAACATTCTTAAAACAAAGAATGCTCCTACATTCAGCTCCCTCTGGCAGCTCGCAAGAAGCCTAGCAGGCCACCCATTCGGGATAGCCTTACCAGTGTGCACATGGGAGATCCGCCAGATGGATGCTGCCATCTATCATACTGGGGGAGGACATTCCCCAGGAGTCTGCTTTCTTCCATCCATCCTTTATAAATACTTCCTAGCCAGGTAAGGAACCATCCATCCAAAGCACCAGCCAATCCATGTTCTCAATGACATTAATCTGCATCCAGACCTGCATGCCAGTCCTCCAACATACAGGGAAAAGTTGGGGGTTGGTGGCAGGATTGGAACTCCAGCCACCGTAAAAAACCTCACACTGTTCCAGTGTGGTGCTGTGGTGTCACTTGCTGAACTCTGGTTCCAATCCAGATGGTTCAGTATGTGGTGGGTGTAGCAATGCGCTATCAGCGTGTGCTCCCAACCAAATGACACTAGGTGCTCCAGTTTTCACCCAAAAATCTCAAAAGCATACAAGTTATGATACAGTATGGGCGATGAACTGACACTCTGCACAGGTTTGGTTCCTGTCTATCAGGCAATGCAATACGGATAAGCTCTGTCTCTCCGCAACACTGTAACAGAATAAGTAAGTACAACAGATGAAATGAAAGTTGACATAACTAAAAAAGATGGGCAAATATGCATTTGAGATTTCAAGCATAATACGCTGTTATTTTTAAACAATGCAAGAGAATGCAATAATTCTATTCAAAATAAAAGCTGATAGATTGATAGATCAATTGATTGATCCAGCCTTATTTGTATAAAGGAGAAATTCAGCTTTTACAAAGCCTCAATATAGAAATAATAATAATAACCACCCTCAAACACCAATTACTAAAAAAGAAGAAAAAAAGTATTTTTTCTTTTGAAAATCACAAGTTTAATAACTGTTAGATATACACAACTTGGAAATAAACAACAGTGTTTTACCTAGCTCTACAACAATAAGAAAAACTGACATGATTTTTTTCTCAAATGAGTGATTGTATTTCAGCATGTTAAGCTGTATGTATGTTAAGTTACTTGAAAATATGATAAATGAAACCTCAAATATGTGTACAGTTTGTGTTACTCTCACTTTCCCTGGTTTATAAAATGAAATTTATTTATAAAATCTGCTGCAAAAGTTTATT
This sequence comes from Erpetoichthys calabaricus, assembly GCF_900747795.2. Lineage (NCBI taxonomy): Eukaryota > Metazoa > Chordata > Cladistia > Polypteriformes > Polypteridae > Erpetoichthys > Erpetoichthys calabaricus. The sequence goes on along the minus strand of NC_041402.2, from coordinate 126,267,109 downwards.
TTTTATTAGCTGTCAGAAATTTGATCAGCTTGGATGGCTTGATTTAATTATAAAATTAAGTAAATTTTCATATCACTCTTATCTGTATTGAATGAGTAGAAACAGTGTGATTAAATAACTGCAACATAGAACATTTTTCCTGACTTAAGATTGGTTTTCATAAGCCTCAAAATAATGCAACAATTTCCTTGTATAGAGGATTTAGAAAAGCTACTTAATGTATTTGTATGAAAGTGAATTGACTAAGGCAATATTAGTGACACAACATTCTTCAGCCTGCTTAGTGCTGATCTGTTCAGATTTGTATTTTTTAACCCTGCAGTTACTACAAAATAGTGAAGCAAGCAATATAGCTAAAGCTAGATGCAGAACTTTTTAAAACTCTCCACATTAGTTTCCAATTAAATGTAGAATCAAGTTTAAAATGCTATACAGTAGATTTGTTTATGGCTTCACTTTATTTTACCTTCACCACATAAATTTCTATATGCTGTAGGTCAGGACACAGAAATCGCAAAATTTCAAATGTGGAGGAGGTAGAATGTTTAGCAAACAAGTATCCAAACTCTGCAAAGATCTGTCTGCTAATATAAAAGATGTGCGGTCAATTTCAAGTCCATTACTTTGGTATAGTGAAATCATTTTAAAGCTGTTTGATAATACTGTTTATTTTTATTTTAATAATTGTAACAGTTGTTATGACTGGAAATTACTATGTCATTTCAATCTTTTTCTCTTCTCAGTATATTGTGCTGAAACTTAGTTTTACTTCTAATTTAACTGAGTAATCTGTGCTGGCCTTGAAATGGGAATCAGACGAAATGGAAGATATTAACATCCCCACTGTCAAGAGTTTTTCAATTTTAAATCGAAATATTTCACCCTTTGCCTTCACTGTGGATGGGACTAGGTATCCAGGAAGTCTAGAACAGAAACAATACAAAGCCAGATTCACTCCCTACTGTGTTTTGGTTTTTTCTCTTCATTTAGAAAGAAACCTTTCCTTAATGTACAGTAAACTACCTTTTACTTACCATCTCTCTATTATGAGCCTTAAGAACTGAGGTAGAGTTGGGGACTGGACATTGCAGCAGTAATGACTTAAAGGGGTTTTATTTAATAGTAGCTTAGAGCAAAGAAAACTGTGGGATTTTCCTTGAAGTTAGAAAATGAGGGAAGAGGTATTTATACAGTACACAATTCAGGAATCTTATTCTTTTTCCAATATTTCAGCTAATTAGTGAAAAACATATATCACTAAAAGAGCATGCCTCATGGAGGAAAAATAGAGAACTCCTATTAGGTTCAAATAATCCATGAGTCATATGAAAGAATGTATATTGATGATATTTTGTAATATACACACAAGACAATAAATGTAACCCTTTATAAATAAGAAGGATTAATCTATAGATACTGTAAGTACCATCAAAATGCATTAATACAGCTTCTGTTTGACCCTTTTAATAGCTTATAAATGGCAAATAAATTGTATATCACCACATGCCCTTTTCTGGTCCAAAGGACCACCTTAAGAGAATACCCCACCCCAAAATGTTTTTTTTTATGTTAAGTAATCCAAGTAGGTTGTAGTTATGGCTGAAAAAATATTTTAATCTCACATTTATGTGCAGAATTGAGATAAAAAGGTTAAATAGACATTTCCAGAAAGCTCAATGCAAATCATAAACAGGAAACACAAATCATATGGGACTGAGTTTTTTGTATTGAATATAAGACTCTTGACCAATGAATAAGGGGCAGAGGTAGATCTTCAGTTCAAAAAAGGAAACCTTATGTGACTCAAGTTTCTAATTTATGATGTGCGCTGATTTTTCCACTATTTAACAATATTTTAGCAGCAAATGCATGTATTTTGTATGTTTTGGGCATACAACTGGATAACTGACATGTGGATTATGTGACATGACTAATGTGAGATTTTTTTTCTTTTTTTCAAAGGATGTTTTTCACATAATTTGCTATGGTACTGCATTGGTCGCGATTGGCTTATATTATTTCATAAAATTTTGAATGTACATTCTACATGAAAACATCAGATTCAATTTTTTTTCAGCTATCATTAAAAACTACATGGGGTAAGTAATACTGTATATACAAAAAATATAATTTTTGAGCAAATAACAAAAGTGTCCACCAAAAACCATAACTACTGGACCATTAAATATGTATTTAGTTTTAGAGAAGAAAATCAATTAAGCAAAAACAATGCAATATTTCTTCTTCCTCTGCAGAAATGGTTTACATAAAGGCTCAAGTAAGGCTAGCTAAAATACATTTTCTAATGCAATCTTTTGGTATTTTTGGTGTTTGGTACACTGCATGTTGTTTAGTGTAAGATTTCCAATCAGGTATGTGCACAACTGCTCTGCCTGTTATGTTCAATCTCAGGGTTATTGTAATTTAAAAAAGCAATTGATGTTTCACTGTCTCTGAGGTCAACATAATTTTAATCACTCTATATGTGAAAACACATTCCAAAAAAATCTTTTAAATTGCTTCAAAATATTTGAAATATAAATAACATTGTAATTTGTATCGACAGAACTAAATCCCTCTTGAAAAGTCAACAATTTAAAAAATTATATATTATATTATATTATATTATATTATATTATATTATATTATATTATATTATATTATATTATATTATATTATATTATATTATATTATATATAAGTCAGCATCAAGACCAGACTTTTTTTAAATTGGGTTTACAGAAGTGATGTTAAAATTGGCTGGAAAAAGCCAGTATCAAATGATGTATTTATTATTGTTGTAACAATTGGGATTATGGCATGAAGGCAGGATGTAAAATGGGAATGGTGTCCAGTGAGTGGGGATTGGAATGGGATCATTAACAAATGCAGATGCGACTGGTGAAAATTAAGAAAAAGAGCTGGATAGAGTGGGAAGACACGGAAAGATATAAATGGACGATGGATTTGTGATAGTTGAATTATTTGGATTTTTAATTTTATTACAGAAAAAATGGAGGAATTTTTCACAGATTTCAGTAGAGGAGGCAATTGGGACAGATGCAGATTGAAGCAGTTTATTAACTACAGAGAACAAAACCCTTTCTATTATTCTGCCATAATGCATGTTCTTTGCTGCAGTTAGTGCATCTCTGAAAGCCCTCTGATGATCAGAGATGTGTATAGTGAGGCCAGTCTTACATGACATTCTCTCAAGGTGTCGGCCAGCTGCTTTCATAAACCATAATTCTGAGTTGTACCATGGTGCTGAACGCTTAAAAGAAACCCCCTTATGTTTTAAAGGAGCTGTTTTATCTAGTGCTGAGTTATAATAGTCAACAAGATTATCTAGTTTTGATGGAGTAGAGGAAGACAGAAAAAGATCAGAAATGGGTCCAGCAAGGATAGAAGGACAGATATTTTGAAGGTTTCTAAAATAAATTTGACATTTACACTTAAGAGGAAGGAGATGTAATGAGACAGTGAAAAGTACTGTTTATGGTCAGAGAATTCCAAATCACTGCTATAAGTGTCACCAATAGATAGGCCAGATGTGCAGATCAGGTCTAATATATTACCACCAGAGTGGGTATGAAAATCAACAAGTTGCACCAAGTAAAAACCTTCCAGCAAGGATAGGAATTAATTTCTCAGTTTACATGTAGGAACGTCAATATGGATGTTAAAATCACCAAGAAGAATGACTCTCTGGGAAAGGGAACTTAAGTAGGTTAGTAATTCAGTCAGATCACATATGATAGACTTGATGTATTTTGGGGGTCGTTCAAGAACAACAAGTAGGATAGGACCAGATTTTGTAATTAGTTTAAGAGCCAGGCACTTGAAAGACGATGGCGAGTCAATTGGATTCTTTTGATGTTTAACTTCCATAAGAGACTTAAATTCATTTGGTTTTTGCCAAATTTCTGTTAAGGATAGCATATCAAGGTTGGAGGCTGTAATGAATTCTGATAGCACCAATGCTTTGCTATTAAGAGATCTTGTGTGAAAGAATGCAATATTAGCTAGTGAGAGTTCATTGTGCCACTGATCTATAGACAGTTTGTTTTAGCATATTGAAAATTTGGCACACTGACCACTCTTATTTCCAAAGTCATGAGGAGGATGGCATATTCTTGAACAAATGCTGCCAGTGAACTTTCCATTCGCAGCCTGGTGGTGGTGGCAACCTGACCTGAAATGTAAATATTTCAGGCACTGCACAATATTAGGAACTTTTAGGACATTCCAGTCTGACCATTTGTTCCTGAAAAACTGTCTAATATCCAAGAGTAATCACAAGAGTATTTCAGTATATTAGAAAGCCAATACTTATCTGACAGTAGTAGAACACATTTATGCAACACAGTGCAGCACAGTGGAGAAGGTGAGATGGGTGGCGTAGGGTGGCACAAATGAGTGTCGATAGCAATGTAGCAAGTCCAGTAGAAGCATAGACTGATGTCACTGGAGGACTGATCCATTAAAAAGAGTAAGAGATATTGTAAGATGCACATGAAGATAATTACTAGAATTCTGAGGTTTCAATGTATAACTATGGGTATTATAGTTGTGATTGCCTTAGCACAAGCCACAAGTATCACTCAATGCATTAATACAGCTTCAAGTTAATTATTTTTATAGCATATAAATAGCATAGAACCCAGTATGATTATATATTGTATAAAAACAAGAGGATGTCACTGAGCTCCAAATCACAGACACATTATCACCCAACACAGGATTTTATTTGTCATCAACATGTTTTCTACTGCACAGAGTCCAAATACACAATTACAAAACACAAGATTCTTTTCTCTTTCTTTCCTTCTTCCATGTGAGTGTCGCCTGCTGCCTCCCAACTCTGACTAACCAAGGAGATGAAGCAGGCTCCTTTTAACCCAGCAGTGGTCATCCGGAGCACTTCCTGCTCATATGAAAACCAGGACAGTCTTCCCCCAACAGTGCCCTTTTGTGGCATCCAAGGACCCCAACAAGGCTCCTCTTCTAAACTCCAATTCCCATTCAACCCTACAGGAGTCCCAACTGGGACCAACCTGGAGGTACACTCTGTGGAGAAATGAACTGCCTCAGGCATCCATGTTTGCCTAGTCCATCCATTAGTATTTTACCCAACCTGCGATAAGGATCACTAACCATCCCAGCCAGACTGCAGCTCTTTCCATCCTGTCCTTCCATTATGGCCTCCCAGCAGGGTAATGGCTCACTTTCCATTCCATTTGGGATGACAGTTATTTCATCTATAATCTACAATTGTACATCTACAATTGGCATCATATTTCATGGTGTTTTACCTAGGTGCATGGTGTTCTATACTTTATTGAATAATATTCATTTTCCTAACCTGCTTATCCAGGGCACCTGTAGCCTAATCAAGCAGTCACTGGGCACAAGGCAGTATGTTAACTTTAATTGTAATGTGATCAGTACTCTTGGTCAAAAGGGAATGTGCTATAAATAAATATATATATACTGTATATATCATTAAACATAACTGAATTAAATTTTGTTTAGGTAAAAAAATAAACTCACGGACACCACTCTACTAAAATGAAGACTTAATTTTTTAGCAATTCTAAGTTTAACAACAGACAAAAAAAGAAAAAAAAAAGAGCAAAGTATATTCATGTTCAGGAAGATTGCAAATATTCAACCCCATGCCTATGCCCGACATTAAATTAAAACACAAATAAAAGATTAAATAGAATGAGGAATGGTCATGATGACATATTCATATACTTTAGCACTTCATAAGTGGAGAAATTCTGTTAACCCAAAAAGATAATTGTGCTTAGTCACTCTGATAAATAAGGAATAATGTTCATTTAAATTTTGTGCAAAATTCTGGGTTAGAATTACTTTTATTTTAGACAATAAACACAGTTTCAAGAAGAACAGTGAATGCTCTTCATTTATTTTTTAGGATTTGGCTTCTGGCAGTTCCCACCCACATTTTGCACTCAACTACCCACAAGCTGTTGGGTTGCACAATCTTTTTTGTTATAAAATACAGCCTTAATTGTTTATCCTGTTAAACTGTTTATTCACATGTGTGCTTGTAATTTAATGCCAGGGCTAAACACTGTAAATTGTTTGAAAATGCAGAATGTTTTTATACTGCATACTGGAATGGACTCTAATATGATATCAATTGTATTTGCTTCAATAGTGATGATGGAAATGACAAATATTTTGAAACAGAAATGCTTTTTTTTTTTTTGTATTTGTTCTGTGTAAATAAAATGTATTTATTACAAAAAACCATAATTACAGTAGTGTATACAAAGCAAATACAAGAAAACTCATTTAATATTGAGATTCTTTTAACATTTTATAAGCCTTTTCACATTTGAAATATTTGCCACATTGGTCTTTTAAATAAGCTTTTAAATAAGTTATTGTTGCGCAGCAGTGGGTAAATCTATTGTAGATGCCATAATGGATGGACAGGTATCTGTGAGAAACAATATGTTACCCGGCCGGGAGGGATGTTGCTAAGTTCTTATCCCAGTCGAAGTGGTCCCGTTATGGAAGGATAGGAGGAAAATGGTTTATCCCCCCAAGGTGAAACATGGCAGTGATACACTGGTATCATGACTCAGGCGCCGCCGAGAGTGGCAGCCTTTTCAGCAGCTCCGTGTACAACTTTATTTTTCTACTCACCCCTCTCTCTTTTATATTGATCACTCCTATCACTTTATTTTATGTGGATTCATTCCCTGGACACACTTACTTTTACAACGTGGGCATGGATTTTACACGCCGAGACTCGTCTATTCAAGTACTCAACTTCGAGCGCTGAGAACAAATGCCAGTGCCGGTGTGGTTCCCTATTTACCCGACGAGGTAAGAAGGCGGTATCGTGGCAGCAGAGCCGGCACTAAGATAAAATGAAGCGGCTTGCGAGAAAGTAGCATTTTAAACCTTCGGTGCCTTCTGTGATTCTGGGAAATGTGAACTCAATCTCAAATAAGATCGACGAACTGGCTGCGCTGGTGAAAAATGTCAGAACCTACAAAGAATGCAGTTTGTTGTGCTTTTGCGAAACGTGGCTACCACCATCCCAGATGCTAACGTGGAGCTACCCGGGTTTAGCACAGTTAGAGCGGACAGAGATGCAAGTACCTGCGGGAAGCACAAAGGAGGAGGACTGGCTCTCTATGTTAATACACGGTGGTGTAACTCTGGACATGTTAATGTCAAAATCTCCACTTGCTGCAGGGACATCGAACTGTTGGCCGTAAGTTTGCATCCCTATTACTTGCCCAGAGAGTTTGGACACGTCATTGTTGTTATTATTTACATCCCTCCTCGGGTGGAAGTGGAGACAGCGAGTGACATCATCCATTCTGCTGTTGTTAAGTTACAAACGCAGCACCCTGAGGCGCTTGTGCTAATCGCTGGAGACTTTAACTATGTGACGCTGGACAAAACATTACCTGCCTTCTCCCAGTATGTGGATTGTAACACCCAGGGAAATAAGACTATTGATTTACTGTATGCAAACGTTAAAGACGCATACAGCGCCACTCCGCTGCCTGTGCTTGGAAAAGCAGATCATAGCCTGGTTCTGCTTCAGCCTCACTACAAACCAAGAGTGAGGGTCCTACCTACAACCACACGCTCATTCAGGAAGTGGTCCCCGGAGGCAGAGAAGGCTCTGAGAGAATGCTTTGGAACTACAGACTGGGATATCCTGCAGGGATCACATAGTGAGAACATTGAGGAGGTTGTTGACTGCACTACTGACTACATCAACTTCTGTATGAACTGTACGCTGCTATGCTAACAACAAGCCATGGATTACAAGTGACATCAAGGGGCCTTTTGAACCAGAAGAAAAGGGCTTTTAAAGGCTGCGATCAACATGAGCTCAAGCGCATGCAGAAGGAACTCCGAGTCAAGCTCAGGGCAGCGAAGGAGCAGTGCAGGAGAAAGCTGGAGCAGAAGTTGCAGAATAAACAGCATGAAGGAAGTGTGGGATGGGATGAAGATCATCACTGGCTGCAGCTCGAAGAGAGCAAACCAAATGAACAACTTCTTTAACAGGTTTGACCACCCTAACCCACTCTCACTCTCAACTCGGAGTACTGCACCCTCCACACATCCTTCTGCTGATACCAGCATAGGAGAGACATCCCCACCCACAATTACAACAGCGCAGGTCAGCAGAGAGCTGAGGAGACTTCGTGCCAGCAAAGCAGCAGGTCCAGATGGAGTATCACCATGACTGCTGAAGGTCTGTGCATTGGAGCTGGGGGGTCCTCTACAGCGCATCTTCAACCTGAGCCTGGAACAGCGGAGTGTCCCGAGGCTTTGGAAAACATCTTGCATCACCCCAGTCCCAAAGGTATCACGTCCTAGTGAGCTGAATGACTTCTGGCCTGTTGCTCAGACATCACATGTGATGAAGACCATGGAGAGGCTGCTGCTTCACCACCTGAGGCCACAGGTTCAACACGCCCTCGACCCTCTGCAGTTTGCATATCAGGAGAAGGTGGGAGCAGAGGATGCCATCATCTATATGCTACACCAATCCCTCTCCCACTTGGACAGAGGCAGTGGTGCTGTAAGAATTATGTTTCTAGACTTCTCTAGCGCCTTCAACACCAATCCAACCTCTGCTCCTTAGGGACAAGCTGACAGAGATGGGAATAGATTTATACCTGGTGGCATGGATCGTGGACTATCTTAAAGACAGACCTCAGTATGTGCGTCTTGGGAACTGCACGTCTGACATTGTAGTCAGCAACACAGGAGCGCCACAGGGGACTGTACTTTCTCCGGTCCTGTTCAGCCTATATACATCGGACTTCCAATACAACTCGGAGTCCTGCCACGTGCAAAAGTTCGCTGACGACACTGCTATCGTGGGCTGCATCAGGAGTGGGCAGGAGGAGGAGTATAGGGACCTAATCAATGACTTTGTTAAATGGTGCAACTGAAACCACCTACACCTGAACACCAGCAAAACCAAGGAGCTGGTGGTGGATTTTAGGAGGCCCAGACACCTCATGGACCCCGTGATCATCAGAGGTGACTGTGTGCAGATGGTGCAGACCTATAAATACCTGGGAGTGCAGCTGGATGATAAATTAGACTGGACTGCCAATACTGATGCTCTGTGTAAGAAAGGACAGAGCCGGTTATACTTCCTTAGAAGGCTGGCGTCCTTCAACATCTGCAATAAGATGCTGCAGATGTTCTATCACACGGTTGTGGCGAGCGCCCTCTTCTACGCGGTGGTGTGCTGGGGAGGCACGCATTAAGAAGAAAGACGCCTCACGCCTGGACAAACTGGTGAGGAAGGCAAAGCTCTATTGTTGGCATGGAGCTGGACAGTTTGACATCTGTGGCAGAGCGACGGGCGCTAAGCAGGCTCCTATCAATTATGGAGAATCCAGTGCATCCACTAAACAGTGTCGTCTCCAGACAGAAGAGCAGCTTCAGCGACAGACTGCTGTCACTGTCCTGCTCCACTGACAGACTGAGAAGATCGTTTCCTCCCCCAAACTATGCGACTCTTCAGTACCACCTGGGGAGGTAAACGTTAACATTATACAAAATTATTTTCTGTTTTAACCTGCATTATTATCAATGTTTAATTTAATATTGTTTTTTGTATCACTATGCTGCTGCTGGAGTATGTGAATTTCCCCTTGGGATTAATAAAGTATCTATCTATCTGTCTATCTATCTGGTATGGTCCCAGTTTGGACTCCTGCAGGGTTCCATGGGACATGTAGTTCAGAAGGGCAACTTTGTTGGGATCCGAGGGTGACACCAGTGGGCACTGCTAGGTAAATGTTTCCCTACTTTGGCTCCCACATGGCCCGGAGGTGCTTCCTCCATGCTATGACTTGACATTGGAAGTACTCCCGGGTCCAACATTAAAGGAAGTAGTACAGACTCCTTTAAGAATCAGAGTCAGGAGACAGTGGACGAGACTTGTGAAGGAGTGATGGAGAAGGATATAAGGTGACTAAATTGTGCATTATTTACAATATTGGATTGAATCCTGTAGAAAAATTATTACATATTAAACTACCATTTTTTTTACCTGAAATTGTGCCTGATTGAGTTGTATTTAGTGTTTGGGACTCTGGGGCGCCCCCTGGTAGTCACACTATGTTTTGGATAAACAGTGATTATTTACTATAATTAAGATGATAATATGAGTACAATTGACAGCTATATTCCTTTAAATCTAGAATTCAGATTTGTAATGAGAAAAAAATCACGTTTTTGGGCCAGTATGGTAAAAAATATTATTTCTTAATATTGCTCACTAGGTATGATTTTTTTGTGTGTTTGAGTTTAATTTATTAATATAAGAATAATGATGTTTCTCTGTATTATCCTTTGAATAACAAATCCCTTTTTCTTTACTAGTTGTTTCAGTAGGTGAAGATGTTTATGGTTGTACAAATGTACATTATTTATGTCTTCTTCCCAAAAACATTTTAATTATAGTTACTCATTGCATAACAAGCATATTTGTATCAAATTCTGTTTGTCACTAGGAGCACCATCGCAAAGTATCAAATAATGAAGTGACATCTATCTATTATAAAAAGAAATCCTGTCCTGGAAAGCAAAAAGCAAGTCTACGATACGTGATCTTCTCGGAAGACATTTTAAAGACCCATTTACCTCATTTACTTTTGGAACTGTGAGAGGAAAATAGCACGACTTTACAGACAGGTGTCCAATGCAGAACTCTACTTACTTTTTTACTTTGTAAAAAAAAATTATTAACTGCTGATGACGTAAATCGTTTTGTCTGTGCTGAAATTCCAAACAGAGAAACCTATCCTGACCTCATTAAAAAGATTCAGCATATTGGGACTCACAAGATTACAAATATTGTTTTTACAGAAGTTCTGAAATAAAAGTGAAACTAATGAAATAGCAACAATTCAAAGAAAAAAAAAATCTTAAAAGTGTGTATCTAGAAAACCAAACACGGGGGTGGGCGAGTGAAGCGAGCAGGGGCCGAAGCCCCCTAGTACTGTTAAATAGAAATGTGCTGAGTTTGCTCTGTACAACTTCCAAGTATAAGTATTACCATAGTTAAATGCATAATATAACATTCCAAAACTCATTTTATTCAATTCAGTTTCATAGGAGGCAGAAGCCTATTGCAATAGCAGTAGGACCCACTCACACACACACCCGCACTGATCCTCACAAGTGCCCAGTTTGAGATTGACAGTTAACCTAACATAAACCTCTTTGAGGATGTGGGAGGACACTGAGTACTGAGAGGAAATTTTCAATTAGACACAAGGAAAAAGTTCAGAGTCCACACTGACAATAACTAGAAGCAGGATATGAACCCAAGATTCTAGATCCATGAGAAAGAAGTGGTAACTGCTGCCTTTTTAAGGTGTATTCAGCTCAAGTTATTCTTATAAGTGTAATTCCGCTAATTAACCTACTGTAGCATGCTGCACACTAATTAATGCAGTGTAGTTAAATGAACACACTAAACGAACCTCTTGCCTCTGTCAACAAAAATATAAAATCTATCATATACATATTTAATACAGGAATGTTGTTTAAAGCATTAACATGATAAAGCAACCCATCCTGCCCTACTATAAGCACTGCAATGCATCATAATACAGGTAAACAGCAAAGACACCAATGTTATATCTTGAAGGTCTGACAATGGGTCATTGGCTGAGAGAGAGAATTCACTTCAAGAATTCAAATGCAAAAAGCAACAAATAGAATAATTCTAAACAACCTCAGCATTAACTCAAGTATATACTAAAATAATGAGTTTTCAACCTTCATTCAAATGATTGAATCGATGAAAATTTCTTATTATTGGCAGGTAGATCAGTTCAGAATTTGGTGGCCTTATAGGCCAAGGCTTTCCCTTCTGCAGTAGTGTTACTTATCAGGGAATTTAAAGATGCCTACATCTTAAAATTAGTGTGTATTCTGGAGGGTAGGTATTAATATGCGGTAAGAGAGATGTAAGACATGCACAATTGTATAGGCTACTGCATGTCAAAATAAGTACTTTGAAAATCATCTCTCTGCTTGCATTGAAGCCATCAAAGTGGTTTAACAAGTAGAGTGGCACAGTCGTACTTCTAAGTTCTAGGTATAATGCTAGCAGTTGTGTTTGTCATATTAAACTCTGTAAATCACTTTCTTTAATCACTCTTTTTCAAAGTCAGCTGTCACTGAAGTATAATGCATTGGTGATAAGGCTTCCTTTGTAATATACAATATATACAGTAGTTTGCATATTTTAGGTAATAGTTACTTTGCTAAATCTCATTTCTACAGAATATGTACAGTGATAGCTTTTGTGTATACGTTGCTGAATAATGTGTCATTTCTTTTGATTCGTTAAATAATTTTATCAATTTAACATTTCATATTGTTTTTCAAAGAATGCAAACTTCAGACTGTCATTGGTACGGTGCCAAGATTTTAATTTCAGACAGCATTATCAGAGCAATTTTTGATCAATGCATCATGTGTTCTAATTTCCTATTTTGCTATATTGCATTCCTCAAAGCTTTCTTCCTTTTTATTTTATGTGTAACATTTCCTTTTCTAGATATATGTTATAGAGTTATTTTGAAATTCTCTTTAGTGTAAAAATAAAGATATTCACACAGTGCACTCCATGCATTTATCTGTGTGAATTCACCAGAACTATTCAGCTTGGGGAAAGAGAACTCAGGCCTGTAAACATTAAAACATCTGAAAGATTTAGACAAGTATAGGCTATTCAGACCAAAAAGCTCAACAGTCCTATCCACCTAATTCCTCAAAAATCAAATCATGTTTTGAAGTTCCCTAAAGTCCAAATGCCTACCACACTACTTGGTAACTTATTCCATGTGTCTATGGTTCTCTGTGTGAAGAAAACCACCTAATGTTTGTGTGAAATTAACCTTAAAAAATTCTTATCTGTGTCCTTGTGTTCTTGTTGAACTCATTTTAAACTAACAGTTCTGAATCCACTGTACTAATTCCTTTCATAATTTTGAACACTTTAATCATGTAACCTCTTAAACTCCTTTTGCTTGAACTGAAAAGACTCATCTTTCCTCATAACTCATGCCCTGCAGTCCTGGAATCAGCCTAGTTGCTCTTACCTCAACTTCTCAACTTTTTGCTATACTTCTATGTTTTTTTGTAGCCTGGAGACCAAAACTGTACACAAGTACTCCAGATGAGGCCTTATTAGTATGTTATAAATATATTCTTGAGCATAGCCTCCTTGAACTGGTACTCTACACATTGTGCTATAAAACCTAACATTCTGTCGGTCTTCTTAATGGCTTCAGAACACCGTCTGGTCTGCTTTTTGGGGATACAGCTGTGAATGACTTATCTCACCAGAGAACTTCTTTCAACCACTCTTTATAACTGCTTGCTAGCTTTCTTTCCATCTCTTTACCAACAAACTTTAATTTTCTGATGTTGAAACAGAATTAAGTTCTGCTCAACTGGATTATCCTTCTCTGTCAAATTGATGAAAGACAGTTCTTGATGAATCTTTCCACCTTTAACTTAAGCTAATATTTGTGATTTACGTTTCTGTGTATTTTAACCAATGCTTAAACACCAAAGTCAATAAGTACATGACTTTGTGTATGGTAGGGGTGGCCAACTTCGATCCTGGAGAGCCGCAGTGGCTGCAGATTTTTATTACAACCCAGTTACTTAATTAGAAACCAATCCTCACCAATAACAGATCTTATTTAATTTCATGGCTTGTTAGTGTTTTAACTCTACAATGTTAGTTCATTCTTAAATCATATTTTTTTTTCCTTCATAATGATACATGTATCAGCCAAGTGATTTGAAGCGTAAAATAGATGAGTAATTTTCAGTTCTTCATTTTCTCTTCAGTTTTCTTCTGAGTATTTAATTAAACCAAATAGTGAAGATTACACAAGGATGGAAAAGGAGACAAGCTAGATGTAGAACTGTTGAATCCTTTGTCTTTTGCATCTTATTGTTAATAAAGAGCAGTTAAAACAGTGAATACAGCTGTTTAAGACTAAAATAATCAAATAAGGGTTCAAAATCTTAACAAGTGAAACAACTAAAATGAACCAGAAAAATGTCACTTGAGCAATAGGTGCTTCATCAGCAAAGAATAATTTCTCATGAAGCAATTGAATTGGAACAAAAACCAGCAGCCACTGTAGACCACCAGGACTGATATTGCTCAGTCCTGATTAAAGGGGTGGGTCTTATATAGCAAATAAATTAAATGAAGTTAATTAGTAGCAAAAACTAGTCACTAAGAAAATGGTTAAAATGAAACCCCATGGCCACTGTGGCTCTCCAGGATCGGAGTTGGCCACCACTGATCTATGCACTACCTAGAAGATTCTTTCTTTCCCTTAGATTTCTATGCCAGCATCACCTTAGCCATTGTTCCTGCTGAAACATCACAATTTCATCAGTCTTCATCACTGGAGTTCCTGTCAAATGCATTCTAACAATCAATCCTCCCTCAAAGCCATGGTAGCCAACATGACGAGCAATTGGGTTTGATCAACATGTTTAAACTGTGCATGAGCTTATGCGTGATGACATGTTAATTGATTAATAATCCCAATAGCCACACTGTGTGGAAAGCTTTGCTTTCCATATAACTTATATCCCTCAAGCATTTTCATTATTTTGTCACTTACAAAGAGAGAGTGAAGGGGGACAGGGAGTAGCAGAGTGCCTCCTTTATTATATATGATGTTTTAGTAACAGTCTCTGAAGTAGGGTTTATCCAAATGTATTAAATAAAGCAACAGTGCTTATTTTCGAACTAGACTTTAGGCAAGATTGTGGCCAATTCAGTAACTAATCTAAGTTCACTTGATTCATTCATCTAGTCCTGCATCTATAGTAATTCCTGATCTTGTATGTCACCTTGGATAATCCTACAATTACTGTATATAATAATAATAATAATAATAATAATAATAATAATAATAATAATAATAATAATAATAATAATACAACACATATGTGTGACTCCACACCAAAAAGCAACTAACTCTAAACTTAAAAAGCACACTTCTGGGAGATCTGGGAACAGTTCTGAACTTTCAGGATTAGTGTGTCCACCAGCCCACAATTT
This sequence comes from Erpetoichthys calabaricus, assembly GCF_900747795.2. Classification (NCBI taxonomy): domain Eukaryota; kingdom Metazoa; phylum Chordata; class Cladistia; order Polypteriformes; family Polypteridae; genus Erpetoichthys; species Erpetoichthys calabaricus. Next base: position 126,251,965 of record NC_041402.2, on the reverse strand, counting down.
CCTCTTACAACATTGCAAAGCAATTGGGCTCTCTTCCATCCCAACATTCCAAAATCTTTGGATGACTAGTCCTTCTGCTTACAAGGATGACATAGTATTCTCAAACCTGCTTAATCCAATTCAAGGTGATAGAGCAATATCTAGCAAAATGCAAGAGCCAAACAATGGACAGGGCAGCAGTCCACCACAAGGCACCCTCATGCACTTGCAATAGGCCATTTTAGAATTGCTAGGTTACATAAGCTGCATGTCTTTGGGGATCTGGGAGGAAATCTATACAAGGCACAGGGAGAATGTGTAGTGTCCACACAGATAATCACTGTGAGGAACACTGAATGCAGGATTCTCAATCTGTAAGGCAGCAAGTGTTTGCCAAGGAACCACACTCTGTCTTAATTGTGATATCCATCCATCCATCCATTATCCAACCCGCTGAATCCGAACACATGGTCACGGGGGTTTGCTGGAGCCAATCCCAGCCAACACAGGGCACAAGGCAGGAAACAATCCCGGGCAGGGTGCCAACCCACCGCAGGACACACACAAACACACCCACACACCAAGCACACACTAGGGCCAATTTAGAATCGCCAATCCACCTAACCTGCATGTCTTTGGACTGTGGGAGGAAACCGGAGCGCCCGGAGGAAACCCACGCAGACACGGGGAGAACATGCAAACTCCACGCAGGGAGGACCCGGGAAGTGAACCCAGGTCCCCAGGTCTCCCAACTGCGAGGCAGCAGTGCTACCTATCTTGCAGACATTTAGCAACTTGGTGAACTGTTACTTTATTTTATGGCATACCTTTTAAAACTGGTTCATCTAAAAACCTCTTTCCGGTCACCATCTACTGTATACCTACAAATCACTTTTTATATAGCCTGATACTATAAGACATTGAGTTACTTTACCTAACTTGTAAAAGACAGCTAGGAGCAGAAGAGAAACAAAATTGTCAAGTAATTGTGAAAAGGTCAGACAAATATTGTATCTGAGAAGAACTTACTCAAGGGCTCCTCTAGAAACCAATGGTTTCTTATCTCTATCAGTCCATCTCAGGGCTTTCCTGTGATTTTGTCTTGTGCCCCTTCTACTCTAGAACCCCTTAACCTTTTAGGCAATATCTTCCAATATACAGTGCACATGCTAAAGCTGTATATAGTGTAGACGTTAGCACTGCTGAATTCAAGTTACATAAATTAAGAATCAGTTGATGGCCTGATCACTGTCTCTCTGTGTTTGTAGGAGTTATCAAAATGTTGCATCTCAAATGTTGTATGTTTCCTTGGATAAAGGCTTCAGTCAAATAGTAATAACATTTCCCACCAGTTTCCACTCATGTCCAAAGGTATTACTGGGGTGATTAGTGACTCTAAATTGGCTCAGTGTGTGTGTGACTGTGAGTCTGAGACCTATTGTGCCCTGTGGTGGACTGGTATTCCCATCAAGGTTGATTCCTACCTTAAGCTCAATGTGGCCAGCTCTACACAGTTCTACCTATAATGGTACTAACATGTTTGACAATGAATGGATATATGTATCAATGCATAAGGACTTATTGTGTCACACATTTCTTAAAAAAGCAATATTAACACTGTTATTTCTGTTTAAAATGTGAGATAGTTATACTATTGTCATTTATTTACATATGTACTCATTTTTCAGTGTACACCCTCTTGAAAAAAAGACCAAGGAATCTGTTCATACTGGTCTAAACAGGTTGGGCTGCTATGTGTGCAGATTTGCCCTTCAGTTAAAGTGAATTGAGACTTTTTTAAAGTTTTCCACAATGTGTTTATGATACATGTAGAATTCAGCAGATTTGAGACTACAGTATTATGTTTTATTGTAAGTGTTTAGCACAGGCTTTTTCGCTAAAGGTTGTTAACAAAGCCTTTTTACTGAGACCCTCTGTTCCAGTTGTAGGCATTCCTAATAAAACAAACAAGTTTTAACAGAATAAATTTAAAACAAATATTTTTAAATAAAAACACAGCCAAAAGCACAGTTTTGGATTTAAAGTACGTAATAAATTCTCTGAGCCTCCCCCTCCACCACGTTTCTCCAACACAAGGTCATGTGGAACAAAATGCAGGACCCAATCTAGGAAGTGACATGTTCATTTCATGGTGCACACACCACCCCAATAAAAAGTCCTTAGCCAGCCTACCCATATATCTTTAGAATGTAGAAGGGAAAACCCATATAGCCACGGGGTGAACAAGTGAACTAAGTACAAATAGTGACCACTCATCATTTAAACTGTGACATAGTCTGCTAACCAGTATGCTGCATGCTTTTCACTTAATAACTGTATTTGTTACTAACATCATTGCAGCTTAAAGTTCTGATGTTAAAATGCTATCTACTATCTGTGGACACCAGGGGGCACTCCAGCTCCCCAAACATCAAACACAAACTGGCATGGACACAAGTTTAAAAGACACAAAGAATATTTTATTGTGGGAAATCACACAAGTGTTTCCCATCACAACAGCCACAAGTACAATTAAGCACAAGATAGGACACTCCTTGTCTTCTTTCTCTCTGTTTTTCTTCCACTGTCTCCTCCACTCCTCCTCACAAGCTCATCCACCTTCCACTCGACTCTGGCTTGTGCATCTGAGGCAGGCAGCTCTCTTTAGTTTCCACCTGGCAGCACTTCCGGTCTTCTGTACATGTGGTTCAAATTCACTTCTGGGTGAGACAGAAACTCAGTGAAATAGGGCTCCAAAGTTCCTGCAGCACCCATGGAGCCTAACAGGATGAGTGGAAGAACTCCATGTCCCATGCAGCTCTGTGGGAATCCGAGGCAATGCTACAACCCAGGGTTCTGCCATCTAGCACTCCAAGGGAGATCTCATCTCACAGGCATCCCAACTGGGTAAGGCTGCTGGCCATCCCTTACATATCGTATTCACCATTAAGGAGACTCCTGCTTGAGCACATAATGATGTTGAAATCAAAGACATTGCTACCTAAAACTGGCCTTAAGTTGAATCAAAGGAGGAACACTACTGAGAATGTTACAATGCACTGTAAGATCATCTGTTCATCCACCTATACATTTTCTAAAATGTTTACTTCAGTCCAAGGTTCCCGACTGCCAGAGCCTATCTTGACAACATTGGACATAAGTAGTTAACAAACACTACACAGGACTCTAGTGATCAGTGCCTAAGATAACATTCTTACACTGCTTTAATCTAATTCTCAGTCACTTTGGGGGTGTTGAGCCAGTTCCAGCGGCACTGAGAACATGACAGGATTTGTGCCCTGACCAGTACATATTTACACACACACACACGCACACACATAATTATTCTTGAACAGTTTGAAGCTGCCAGCTACACAGACCTGCACATCTTTGGGAATTTAGGAAGGAAAGAAAACCAGACTACTCATGCAGACATGGGGATAATGTACAACCACCCAAAAAAAATTGAACACAGGATTCAAATCTAGGTGGCTGGGTCTGTCGGGCAGCAGTCCTACTGATTGTGCCAACATGCAGCTCATCTTGTATGGTTATTTAATCATTACATTTTGTGCAGGATTGATTGCCAATATGGTTCAATGTTGTTATCTTGAAAAGCTTTTAATCTGTCTCATGCAGAGCTGGCTTTGGAATTGAACACTTATTACTCTATAGCTAATCGAAAACAAATGAAAGCAAGGATCATAATTAGATCCTAGCTAGAACTACGATCAACAACTATACAACATCAGTTATTTAACCACTTCCAATGGCTTCCAATTAAAGTTTACAGCTGATTTTAAAATCCACCTTCTCAAGTATAAACTTGTAAGTAGTTTAGATCTTTACAGTACTTTGATAAAGAAATTATCCGTACAGAGCCTTCAACAGTAGGCCACCCAAACTCTAGAATGATGTGCTTTGGGAAGAAAAGCCCCACTGGTCACCTCAAGGCTCATTATTTTAGCATTGCATACTCTTGTCAGAGCTGCTAGTAAGGTTTTTTTTCACATTGCTAGCACATGCATGTTTCTGTTAGGAAGTTGTCTCCCTTTTCTTGGTGTTCGTGGTGGCACTTGGTCTGCCTTGGAATAGCTGCATTGTTGAAAATTGAAAATTTTTGTCATGGAGTGATTCTTTCCAAAATGTGACTGGCTTGTGGAGTAGCACTAAGATATGTATGCATATGTAAGACGTGTTTGTGAAGCCATCAGGGGGTATTTATCCTGTGGTCTGTGTGTGGATCCCAAAGCCACAGTGCAGTGTTGGGGATGGTATGCTGTAAAAATTATGTCTTTTATTTGAGACATAAATCCAAGGTCCCAACTCTCTGTAGTAATAAAAGATCCCTAGGCATCTCTTGAGAAGTGTGGGGAGTTTCCTGATATCCTTGCTAAACTGTCCACCATGCCCTTATTATTTTGGCCATCTAAACATCTGTTGCCCCTTATTAGTTAACTATCTCTTTCACCCCTTTACCACCTAATAACTAATGTGTGGTGAGCATAGTGGTGTATAAATGGATGCCATCACATCATCCAGATAGATGCTGCACATTGGTGGTGGTTGAAATGGCCCCTCACTGTCTATGTAAAACACTTTAAATAGGTTAAAATAAGGTGCTATATAAATGTAATTAATTAACATATGTATAGGAAGGTCAACTGTTTTCAAGTGGAAAAACCATAATGACACTATTTCATAAGTCCTGTATTAAGTTTATTGTTATTTTTGCTTTTTTACATTGCTTTGGCAACCTTAACAATATAAACCATCTTAACAATATTGTAAAAATTAGCAATAAAACTGGTTTGCAACAAACCTTTGTCAATGAAATGTACTAGAAATAGGTTAAAAAGAAGACCGACTCATTTCTGTCAGACAGTAGCCATCCTTTCTTTCTTAAATTTCAGTAGTTGTCATCAGGCTGCAGATTCAGGTTTCCAAGGGTAAAGAACAACAGGTTTAAGAACTCTTTTATTCCTTGGGCTATAAGCATTTTGAATTCTGCTACTTGTAGGAATGCTGCTAAATGCTAAAGTCCGAATTATTATTGTGTGTACTGTTCAAATTAAGTCTTCTTCTTTGTACTAATATTGAGTGTGTGTATATACGATAAGCCTGGTTGTCAGTTGTTGTGTCTTTGTTTATTTAATTGGATTTGTCTAACAATGCCTTATGTTTTTGCACTTGCCTTCTTCAAACAAACACATTTCCCTTTGGGATGTTGAAGTCTACCTAATCTATACGGTGTCACTGAAGTACACTGGTTAGTGCTATTGCTTCATGGATTCAGGGTCTTGGTTTCAAACTATTCACCAGGATGTTGTCCATGTGCATTTTACATGGTCTCCCCATTGCCTTGTGTTCCAGTTTTCCTTCAACAACTGCAAAGACATTCAAGTTAGACAGAATAGTAATTCCAAATTGACTGAGTAGCTGTGTGTCCTGATTGTTTCCTGCCTTGCACTCAGTGCTGCTGAACCCTGAGTCCGATTATAGTGGTTTGATCGTGTATGTATAGTTTTCTCTCTTTATATTTACACATTATATTTTGCTTTTTTTTTTAGTATACTGCATTTATAATTATTGCCTAGCACATGGCACATAGGTAGAAGGACGTTTAATAAGAATAAATCCAGTTAAACTGGCATCTCCCACCAGCAACCCTGCATTGATTTTAACAGGTTTGAGAATTTCATGTGGTTATAATTCACAGAATGAACATTTGTTGTTGTCTATTTTGAAGCTTTTTGCAGGATACACAAAAAACATTTTTCATTTGAAGTACTGTAGGAAATTCAGTTTAAAATAAAACATACTTGTAGAATAATTAGTTTACATTAACACATCCAATACTCTGACATACTCACGATCTGATCCATCCATCTGGCATAGCTTTAATGACAGTCACATTGGTGCTTTTCTTCTCTGATAATGCAGTACTGTATGAGCTCTTGAACAGTTTCAGCATTCATTTTGCAAATTCAAACCTTTGAATGCCAGTACAGAACTGCGCCTCCCAAGAGCTGCATTAATCGACAAATGCATTATCATCTTTTCCTAAAAATACATAACGCAGTAGTGATTTTATCAAAATCCACCCCCCAAAAATCACATTTAGTAATGACTCCAAACTCATTATTTGTGACTTTAGGAAAGCAATTGAGATACTAAATCTTCAAAATAAATACATAAAAATTACTGATAGAGAAAAGGCTTCAGTTTTTGATAGGAAGTAGCCTCTGATTAGGATCTATGACCTTCAAAAGCACCATTTTTTGCAGAATAAAAGGTATGGTTCAGATTAATTTCTGTCAATTGTACCTTAAATGTAAGTTAACTTTTTAGCCTATGTTATTATTAATTATATAACCATATGAGCCATCGTATAAAACTGAATTATTTTCTATATGCTTGCTTTGATGGTGAATGCAATACTCCTATTCTGAAGACTGCTATTTTATTTTTAATGTTTTAAATGGTACTTGCCACTATTCATATATGCCGAAAGATACAAATCCATCTATTTGCATTCTGATGTTTTTCATATTCATTCTTGGGGGCAACTGAGCCCTTTGCAGCAGCAAAAACAGCACAGGCCTTAAGTATTAAACGGCATAACCTCACAATGAACTCACTTGGGTTACAGAAGTCAGCAACATTAATATTTATTTTACTAATGTATCACTTACATATACCTTATCATTATGATGTCTAAAAAAACCATTGGTGCAGAGTATGTTCCTGCCTTGAGCCTGTTGGTTGCATGCAGGCATAGACCCCCGCTCTCTCTGAGTGACTGTTAATAGGATCAACCTGATTTAGGAAAGAAATGGAAGTTGTCACAGAAGTCAGGATATGATATGACTTTGCGCCGTATACGTAGTATTTCCCCAGAACTATGCAGTATTAATTACAGTACAGTACTTCAGAAACTTAATATAATAATAATAATAATAATAATAATAATAATAATAATAATAATATATTACCGTATGTACTTTGTAAAGAAAACTGAACTAAACAAAAATTTCATAGACTTTAAAACGGTGAAATGACGTTTGCTCCTTGTTGTAAAAAGAAAGGCAAATCTTTTTCTTTCTTTCTTTCGTTCTTTCTTTCTTTCATTCTTTCTTTCCTTTAGTTAAATTATCCCCCCAACCCCCCCCCCCCCTCCCCACACACACACACATATATGCACACGCACATACACAGGACTCTAAGCCTGCAGCAGTGCGTTATGCATGCGATTCAGGAAGTATAGTTTACTTCTCGCTGCTGACTGACTGCTCAACCGCTTAAATCACCGGAATTTTTAAGTTCATAAGGTAGGAAGAACTGTGCTTCTTTGTGTTTTACTTATGTATTTTAAAGTAACAGTTATGGCATTGTTAATCGAGAAGATGTTACAAGCACCTTCAGGCCATCCTAGGGACACCATGGGTGCGCTATATTATTGTATCGACTGTAAACATGTGAACGAGATTCAGACTTGCACAAATATAAAAATAAAAAATGCACATGTTATGGAATACAAATGATTTTTGTATTTTAGTTTTGACAATGTACAGAAACATTAAGAGCACTAAAAACAGTTTTCTGACACGGGGCATACTTTTCCGTAGCTTCAGATATGCGAAGTTACGAGGGCAACTTCCTTTTTTGGGGGGTTAATTCTTTTTGTTTAGAAAAGACATGAACGAACTTGATGAGGATGTTTTAATGGACAAACGAGAAACCGGAAGATAAGCCCAGCTAATTGCTATTTTTCGTTTATCTTTTTGGAAAGACTCGCAAATACTGCGGCTCCCATTTTCGCTTTCTTATTTGATCTCCGAGTTATTTCGGAAGTTACACAGGACGATCTATTCTTAGAACCAGATCCATTACCTTGGACTTCCCAGCTCACCCAGAGACACTGTATCCAGTTTCATCTCTCTCTGGGCTGTAGTGGAAGACATACCCCAACCTCCTTATTCAAATGAAGAGTACAGAACAAGTATGTTCTTACAAGTTTCTAACATAGGGATCTCCGCTGAGCAGGTTCAAGAATTGAATTAAGTGGCGAATTCGGGTCCCGGAAAACCAAATCTGCTTCCTGTAAGAAATTATTATTATTATTATTATTATTATTATTATTATTATTAGGCATTCTGTATAATCGGTCCAGACTTAACCAGCACATTAATGCAGGCCGTCGTTCACAGTTAAGGCTGTTCTGTTTGAGTCTGTGTATGTACTGACAGGTTCTTAATTTAAGTTGCAACAATAATGGCTTCTGACATTTTTTTTTTACTTTATGAAAGGGTCATTTTACTGTATTTAATGTGTATATTTACAATATATACACATTAATATTAATATATATATTTATGTAAATACACAAATATATACAGTACATAATCATATAGCGAGTATGAATGTAAGAGTAGTAAAACATACTGTATTGATGGATAAATGAATGAACACTTAAATAATTAATTCCACATCAGATTTTTCTAAACCAACTTCTTCACTTCAAGGTCACAGAATGCAGCAATACAACCAGACCCATGGCACAAAATAACCCTGTACAGGACACCAGTTCATCATAGGACATACTTACTCTTTTGCACCATGCTAGTTTAGATAACCTGTACATATCTGAGAGGTGGGAGGAAAACCAGAGTACCTAGAGAAAATTTTACATGTGAAAATAAACTCCACACAGACCATGACTGGTCTGCCATTTGAACCCAGGACTCCGCAGGTGGGATGTAGCAGCACTAACCACTGCAGCACTTTGTCAACCCACCATAAAATATTCTTTATGAAACACGTTTTTGTGATGTTATGTTCATGTACAGTATATAAAAAATGTTAAAAAATAATCTTCTCTTTTTAAAATGTGAAGTCAAGTGGCTTTATTGTCATACCATCCATTCACAGTATTGCAGCATACAGAGGTTTGAAATAACATTCCCAGGGCCACGGTGCAATATATAGGTAAACACAGGACACATACAAGACTGGTAAAGAAGTATGCTATACTATAAATAGATATTCAATAATATGTAATTGCACAATAATTTCGAATATCTAACAATAAATAAATACATATATTAACAATTAATAATAAAAAAACAGTAGTATCAAGTGTAACAAGTGTACTGCATATAAATAAGCTACTAGGAGCAGATCTGAGAGCAGGGGGTGCAGCACAGAGTTCAGAGTCCGGACTGCCAAGGGGTGGAAGCTGTTGTAGTACTTGACAGAACTGGTTTGGATGTTACACTACCTTCTGCTGGATGGAAGTGGAATGAAGAGACCACGGGAGGGATCTGAGTGGTCCTCTGCAATATTATAGGCTTTACAGAAGTGATAATGTTCTTACTGACTTAATTTTTAACACATCAAAATTCTTTTTCACTCTTGTTTCAGACAAGAGTGTCAGCTGTTGAAAGTGGTGGAAATATAAACCTGCCCATTCATTATGTAAAACTGTTAGTGTATAGTGCTTCTGCCACAGACATTTCAAGGATGGGGGTTAAATTTCCAGTGCACTCACTGTAATGCAGTACTAGAGTTCTAAATGCCATGGACCACATAGCTTGAGAAAACTTCAACATTTGATTACAGGTCAAGTCAAAAGAGTGGAAGAGTGAAAAACTTAGGTTGTTTTCCATCTCACAACAGCGCCATCTTTAGAGCATCATTATTTTTCTCCAATGTTTGAATAGCATCGACATTTTCATTTTTGCTTAAAATTAAAGATTTTGAAATAGCTGTTTATGATCTTAAAAAAATTACTAACATGTATTTTATGGCTCAGCCTGTGTATGTATCACTTAGATAGATAGATAGATAGATAGATAGATAGATAGATAGATAGATAGATAGATAGATAGATAGATAGATAGATAGATACTTTATTAATCCCAAGGGGAAATTCACTTACTCCAGCAACACCTTTCTGATACAAAAAAACAATATTAAATTAAAGATTGATAATAATGCAGGTAAAAACAGACAATAACTCTGTATAATGTTAAATGTTAACATTCACCCCCCCGGGTGGAATTGAAGAGTCACATAGTTTGGGGGAGGAACGATCTCCTCAGTCTGTCAGTGGAGCAGGACAGTGAAAGCAGTCTGTCGCTGAAGCTGCTCCTCTGTCTAGAGATGACACTGTTTAGTGGATGCAATGGATTTTCCATAATTGATAGGAGCCTGCTGAGTGCCCGTCGCTCTGCCACAAATGTCAAACTGTCTAGCTCCATGCCAACAATAGAGCCTGCCTTCCTCACCAGTTTGTCCAGGCGTGAGGCGTCTTTCTTAGTAATTACTAAAGAAGTAGTCAGGCACAAAATTCCTTGTAACCCAGTTACTTAAACATATTTCCTTCTTATCTGGTCTGTTTTTGTAGGCAGGTGTTTTTGACATTTGTTGTGGTTAGATATTCCAACAACTGCAAGGACTCAGCATGCAAGGCACTGGTCACTGAGGGTAGCACTTGCTGCTTGTTGAATATTCATAAAAATTTACATAAAAAATGTATGAATTTACCCTTGGGATTAATAAAGTATCTATCTATCTATCTATCTATCTATCTATCTATCTATCTATCTATCTATCTATCTATCTATCTATCTATCTATCTATCTATCTATCTATCTATCTATCTATCTATCTATCTATCTATCTATCTATCTATCTAAAAAATAAACTCTTACTTCTTTTATTATCTATTTAATCTTTTGTCTCTTTGATGTATATTCATTTTGTTTTGCTGCAGTGTGAGGAATACCGTTGGTCTTATCCCAGTTTACAGTGTAGATAAGGGTAGGGACAGCAAACAGGATGAACAACACTCAGGAATAAAGATTGTCCTTACGTATTAAAAGCTACTCAATGACAAATTCACTTAATCTAATAATTGTTAAAAATGCAGATTATCTAAAACTAACTTGATATTCTGTAATAATGCAAAAAACCATATACAGTGTAGTGTTAATAGAATGAAAAGAGACCATGCATCCTTGGATCACAGAGAGAGGGGAGGGATTCTCTGAATGACACTAGTCAACATCGACATTAGAAAAATATTAATAATTATTTGACATAGGAATACATTAAAGCAAATAATAAAGGGTTTATGATTAGCAGTGTTTGTACATGAATAGTTTTGTAATTGCATAGACGTAACTTGATTTCAGGTAATCAAGTCTGATGATGGGTGGATGGATAGTGCTCATCCAGTAGTGGACTAACTTCTACTTTTTGCATCACTAAGGAAGAGCAAGGTATCTCACTGCTTTAGAAGTTTTCATAACATACATACTGCAGCATAACTACAACATCTGAAGAGTACAGTCATATGAAAAAGTTTGGGAACCCCTCTTAATTCTTTGGATTTTTGTTTATCATTGGCTGAGCATTCAAAGTAGCAACTTCCTGTTAATATAAGACATGCCTTATGGAAACAGTAGTATTTCAGCAGTGACATTAAGTTTATTGGATTAACAAAAAATATGCAATATGCATCATAAAAAAATTAGACAGGTGCGTAAATTTGGGCACCCCAACAGAGATATTACATCAATGCTTAGTTGAACCTCCTTTTGAGAATATAACAGCCACTAGACGCCTCCTATAGCCATTGATGAGTGTCTGGATTCTGGATGGAGGGTTTTTTGAGCATTCTTCCATACAAAATCTCTCCACTTCAGTTAAATTTGATGGCTGCCGAGCGTGGACAGCCTGCTTCAAATCATCCCATAGATTTTCGATGATATTCAAGTCTGGGGACTGTGACAGCCATTCCAGAACATTGTACTTCTCCCTCTGCATGAATGCCTTTGTAGATTTCGAACTGTGTTTTGGGCTCATTGTCTTGTTGGAATATCCAACCCCTGCGTAACTTCAAGTTTGTGACTGATGACTGCACATTATCCTGAAGAATTTGTTGATATTGGGTTGAATTCATCTGACCCTCGACTTTAACAAGGGCCCCAATCCCTGAACTAGCCACACAGCCCCACAGCATGATGGAACCTCCACCAAATTTGACAGTAGGTAGCATATGTTTTTCTTGGAATGTGGTGTTTTTCTTCCGCCATGCAAAGCGCTTTTTGTTATGACAAAATAACTCAATTTTTGTCTCATCAGTCTAAAGCACTTTGTTCCAAAATTAATCTGGCTTGTCTAAATGAGCATTTGCATACAACAAGCGACTCTGTTTGTGGCGTGAGTGCAGAAAAAGCTTCTTTCTCATCACCCTGCCATACAGATATTCTTTGTGCAAATTGTGCTGAATTGTAGAACGAGGTACAGATACACCATCTGCAGAAAGATGTTCTTGCAGGTCTTTGGAGGTGATCTGTGGTTGTTTGTAACCATTCTCACAATCCTGCGCATATGCTGCTCCTGTATTTTTCTTGGCCTGCCAGACCTGGGTTTAACAGCAACTGTGCCTGTGGCCTTCCATTTCCTGATTACATTCCTTACAGTTGAAACTAACAGTTTAAACCTCTGAGACAGCTTTTTGTAGCCTTCCCCTAAACCATGATACTGAACAATCTTTGTTTTCAGATCTTTTGAGAGTTGCTTTGAGGATCCCATGCTGTCACTCTTTAGAGGAGAGTCAAAGGGAAGCACAACTTGCAATTGACCACCATAAATACATTTTCTCATGATTGTCTATGAAGTTCAAGGCTTAACGAGCTAATCCAACCAATTTGGTGTTGCAAGTAATCAGTATTGAGCAGTTACATGCATTCAAATCAGCAAAATTACAAGGGGACCCAAATTTTTGCACAGCCAGTTTTTCACATTTGATTTAATTTATCAACTAAATACTGCTTCACTAAAAATCTTTGTTCGGAAAACACCCCAGTACTCAGATGTTCCTAGGAAATGAAAGACATACCACTGTTATCTTTTTTGTTGAAAGTAAATTATTATGCAGGCTGAGAGGGGTTCCCAAACTTTTTCAGATGACTCTATAGGGAAGTGAGGTGTAGTGGTTAAGGCTTTGGACTCCAAACCCTGAGGTTGTGGGTTCAAATCCTGCTGTGACCCTGAGCGAGCTGCTTGATCTGCCTGTGCTCCAATTGGAAAACTAAAGGGGAAATATAACCAATTGTATCATACATGTTACAAAATGCCTTGGATAAAGGCATCAGCCAAATAAGTAACTGTAATGACTGTTGTCTGATATTGAAACATTTTCAAAGATAACAAAGCATTTTACAGTTTCAACAACACAGAAAGTTATGACTGTTATAGGTGGAGACATAATAATATTCTAAAGATATATTTGATGACAATGCGCTGACATTAAATGACAGTATCACAGCATGTAGGGTTGATGTCTAACAGGTGTGTTTCTGCTGTGACGTGTGAGTCCCTGTCTTGCACTCCAAAACATGAGGCTGAGTCTCAGTACTATAGCAAAACCAGCTTTATTCAGCTTGAAACAGTAACAGCACAGTTATTTATTGTAGCGGGATCTACCATTCTCCTATAATAATAATAATAATACATTTTATTTATATAGCGCCTTTCCCATGCTCAAGGCACTTACAGAATATAATAAAGAACGGCAGAATATACAGTATATAGCATTGTACAAACCAGATAAATAAATAAAGAAGATTAAGACAGTAAATTCTGAAAAAAAAACAGACAACATAATTGATGGTCTAGCACACACATACAGGTTACATTGGCATCTTGACAGAGAAGTAAACTGAGAGAAAGGTAATAGAGTCAAGTAGAGCTAAAAGCCTTCCTGAACAGATGAGTTTTGAGTTGTTTTTTAAAAGAATTCATGGAGTCAGCTGACCTGATTAATTTTGGTAGGTCATTCCAGAGTCTGGGCGCTATACAGCTGAAGGCCCTGTCACCCATAGAGTGTAGATTAGTGAGGGGCACAACAAGATTACCAGAATCAGAGGACCTTAGTGGGCGGGCAGGCACATAGTGATGGAGGAGGTCACTGATGTAGTTTGGCGCGAGGTTATTTAAAGCTTTGTAGGTTATTAGTAGGATTTTATATTTGATTCTGTAGGACACAGGGAGCCAGTGAAGATGGAGCAGGATGGGTGTGATGTGCTCGCTGCTGCTGGTTCGAGTAAGGACTCTTGCAGCTGAGTTTTGAATAAGCTGGAGCTGTGATATAAGATTAGAAGGGGCACCTGCCAGTAGGGAATTACAATAATCGATGCGGGATGTGATAAAAGCATGGACAAGTTTGTCAGCATTAGAGAAGGAGAGGAAGGAGCGAACACGGGATGTGTTATGGAGGTGAAAGTAAGAAAGTTTCTTAATGTGATTTATGTGGGCGGAATAAGTGAGGGAGGAATCAAAACAGATTTTTTACAGTAGAGGCAGGTCTGATGAGATCACTGCCAAGATGGACTGGGAAGGAGCTCATTTTATTAAGTTGCATTTTAGTCCCAATTTGCAGGAGTTCAGTTTTATTGCAACTTAATTTTAAAGAGTTCTGCTCCATCCAGGTTTTAATTTCACTAAGGCAGGTTGTGAGCTGAGAAAGCTCTGATGAAGTTCCACTTTTAACATTGAAGTAGAGCTGAGTATAATCTGCATAAAAATGATAACCCAATCCATAACTACGGATAATATGGCCAAGGGGAAGCATATAAATACAGAAAAGCAGAGGACCAAGGACAGAGCCCTGAGGGACTCCTTGTGTGACTGGCACGGAGTTGGATCTGCTGTTGCCAAGACTAACAAACTCTTGCCTATCAGTCAGATAGGACTTGAACCACTGGAGGGCAGTGTCAGAGATACCCAGCATGTTCTCCATTCTGGACAGTAGGATGTCATGTCTAACAGTGTCAAATGCTGCACTGAGGTCTAATAGAATTAATATGCTGGTTTGTCCAGAGTCTGCTGCCATAAGCAAATCATTGGTTACCCGTAGCAGAGCAGTTTCACAGCTGTGCCGCGCCCTGAATCCAGACTGAAAGGGTTCCATCAAATTATTAGAGGTTAGGTAATTGGTGAGTTGGGAAGCTACAACACGCTCAAGAACTTTTGACAGGAAAGGTAAGTGGGAAATAGGCCGGAAATTGTTAAGATTGTCAGCATCAAGGCCAGACTTTTTTAACATTGGGGTTACAGAAGCAATTTTAAAAGTGAGCGGCACGGAGCCAGTGTCAAGGGATGAGTTTATTATTGTTGTAACAGTCGGGACTATGGCATGAACGCAGGATTTAAGTAGTGTGGTGGGGATGGGGTCCAGTACACAAGTAGTCGGCCTCATCTTACAAAGCAGGTTATTAACAAACGCAGAAGTGACTGGTGAGAACTTAGAGAAGGAGCTGGATGGAGTGGGAAAACAAGGAGAGATATAAACAGATGATATATTTATGTTAGTTGAATTATTTAGATCTTTAATTTTGTTATGGAAAAAGTGGAGGAATTCCTCACAGACTTCAGTAGAAGAGGTAGTTGGACCAGATGCGGGTTCGAGCAGTTTATTAACTACAGAGAACAAAACCCTTGGGTTATCATGGCCACTTTCTATTATTCTGCCATAATGGGTGTTCTTGGCAGAAGTTAGTGCTTCTTTGTAAGCTCTTTGGTGGTCAGAGAAAGCCTGGATGTGCACGGTGAGGCGTCAGCCAGCTGCTTTCATAGATCGCAATTCTGAGTTATACCAAGGAGCTGAGCGTTTAAAGGAAACCTCCTTATGTTTTAAAGGATACACAGAGAGTGGCCAAGTAATACTGTTCCCTGTATTTATAATGTTCCTTGCATCACCCATCGACGACGGTGCTTATAGCGCGATTGCGATCGACTCAGATTTGCTTTCATGGTGAGCGGCTGCAGTGCTGGGAGCCTGTGGTTGCTGTGGCAACAGATAAGCTGTCTTCCACAGATATGGCAATCGTACTTCGGGACGCTCTTCGGTGTGTTGTCCCGCTGGGGGGAGTCCCAAAAGATTTTGGAAACCTTCCACTACGTAAGGTCAAGATGGGAGTTTTGTGGTGTTTCTTTGTTTTTATATTAGTCCATGAGCCACTAGGACACAATGCCTATGTGTTTGTAAATGTGAGAGTAAAATTTTAAAAGTGAGCTGACCATTACTTGTTTAAAATAAAATAAAAAGAAATTATTTATTATACCTATTAATGTGGATTTTTTATTATTTCTATTCATTTATAAATCTTTTTAATCAAAGCTTAAGGTCACTATAATCAAAAACATCCCCACCATGCATTTAAACATAATGAAAATACTGCATTCAAAAAATGTTCATAGTTTATTTTTCAGTTTTTTTACCCAGTTTTCTAGTACAAAAATGTGAGTATTTAGAAAATGTTACAAAATGGAAAAGGTGCATAGTATACATGTTCAAAGTAACATAAGTAAAGGCTGATGATAAGGCTGACATCATATAATCACTTTTGCATGCAACGTTTATATTCTGTATACTGATGCATCCAAAAACTTTATAAAGATTAACATCATTCTTTTATAGCAGTTCAAATGTTGGCAGATTAATAAGAAACTATTTCTTTTGCCACATGGCAGGGAAACCTGCTGTTCTTTTAAGATTGCCCTTATTATTTTCTCTTAGCTCTCTTGGATTCCGGTGACAATGTGGCCTGCCTGTCAGTGTACAGAATAAAGATAATGTTCATCCTTGGTTGAATACGTATTCAATAAAATACTTACCAGAGTTTGTGTCAATAATCTGAATCTGAATTTTGCTTTCAAAGTGCTAATTTTGCAGTGAGGTAAAATGCAGTATACATTTGTAAAAAAGGAAAGCACAATACACCAGATTCTTTACTTCCAGATGGCACATTCACTTTGGAAGGCCCTTTTTTTTCTTACTTCCTATATTTTAGAGTGTAAACAACATGAAACGAGACAATTTTAAATTAGTAAAATGATCTAAAGGAAAGAAATGGCAGTTATTAATTTGTAAAGACTGTTTCAGGGAGCAAGCCATGTTTTACGTTGCTTGAGATGGGTCCTGACATTGCATGGGCTTTTAAACTTATTTCATTGTATTCTTTGTACAAGAAGGGGATATAAAAATGCCTGGGGTGATTGTCACTGGCTCTAGTATGCATTATAATGAGCTCACAAAGGTGAACTTTCACTTTAATACTTAAGACTGTCAGTGGCAGGGATTTTTCTCAGGATGTGGGCCACATTGTTTTGACAGTCAGCTATGCGTACTGTGTTTTGAACTGCAGTGCTGATATTTCCAGCACTTGTACCACATGGCAAAAAAACTGAATTTAAAGCAAAGCAAAATACTAACAACTACAATGACAGAATGTGAATTATTAGTGGATCCGAAACTTACAAATACCTGTAGAAGACAACAAAACCAATGAAAGACAAGGGGAAACATGAAAAAACTAAGAGACAACAGACAAAAAGGGAAAAAGTAAAAGTTGAGGTTTATGATTAATAAGAAAATATGTGAATTATAAAAACCCAGTTTAATGACATTTTCTAAATTCAGTGTAAGATCTGCTTTAAGCTGACACCTGGAGTCAAGACAATGACAGAAAGGGAAGCATGGCAACAATAACAATAGTATGCATTTCTGTAGCACATTTTCATACATTCGAAAGGCTTTATAGGATATAAAAGGAAAAGTTATAAGAAAAAATAAACAAAATAGAAATGGATAAAAATAAGAATGAATAAATACCAAAGATAATAGACAGAATAAATCATTCCATGCTTGCATAAATATACATATACTAGTATTAGAAAAGTAGGGTCCTTATATATAGATTCATTTTTAAATCTCTAAAGATGAGTCCAATGATATGATCAGATAGCCAAGGACAACAGACAAAACTTAAAAAAAATTAAGATGCTAGAGAAAAAAAACTAAATCTGCAGAGGTTCAAAGGCCAAAAGGCTACCCAACCCCCATTGGACATTCAGCCCTACTACATAAATGCACTTAAGTCGTTCCTTATTGGTTTTTAGGCTTCATCCTAGCAGATTTGATACAGTGGGTCTTGTTAACAGTTAGAGTATCTGCTTATGTTCCAACATCAAAGATGGCTGCCCAGTACATTGTTCAGGTGGGCCACCACAGAAAGACCAGAGAAGAAGGCAGAGAAAGTAGAGATTAATACTGGTGTAGATCCATGAAGAATATATTTCCATGCATGTATAATCCTTTAGAAGTAGAACTAAAATGTAGTTTAGACAAAACCAGATTAAAAAAGTGGGGTTTTAGACCTTTTTAAAATGTTCTGCAGTATTGCAGACTTTTGGTGCAAAACAGAAAAACGCCGTCTCACCTCTTTGTTAGTTCTTAGCTCTTGGAGTAATCAGCTAACCACTATTAGAGGATCTAAGGTTATGACTGGGTATGTTGGGGAACAGGCACTTCAAAATATATGAATGAGGAAGATCATTTTGAGCAGGGTTCTCAAACTCCGGTCCTGGAGGGCTGCAATGGCTGCAGGTTTTCATTCTAACCCTTTTCTTAATTAGTGACCTGATTTTGCTGCTAATTAACTTCTTTTGAATTCATTTTAATTGACTTGTTCTTGAAGACTCAGCCCCCTTAATTGTTTCTTTTTCCTTAATTAGCAGCCGAACAATAATGACATACAAAATGAGCCAAAACAGGGCCAGCAATGTGTGCTGTGTCCATCATACAATATCTGAAAATAAAGAAAGATGAAGGTCTCAGGAATGTTGATCTCCTCAGGACCCCAGAACATTTTATCAGTGGTCTTAGAAAAGAGAAAATCAACAATTACAGAAATGTATGCTATTGGAAAATGAGAGCAGCAACAAGCCATGGAATTAAAGAACGGGTTTAATTAACAACAAGAATGGGTGCCTAATTAAGCAACAGTTGGAGTGAAATTGGTTGGAGTTTGAGGCCCTGACTTAGTTGGTCTTCTGTTGGCTCACTCACTTCTCATTTCATTTCTGTTTGGGTGCCATTTAAGGAAAGAAATAAAGCAATTTAGAAGAATGATGAAGAAATTCAGGGGAACAAATCTTAAAAAGCAAGTCAATTAAAATTAAACAATCAAAAGAAGTTAATTAGCAAAAACTGGTCACTAATTAATAAATGGGTTAAAATGAAAACCTGAAGCCACTGCTGCCCTCCAGGACTGGAGTTTGAGAACCCTGATTTAGAGCTTTATATACTATTAATAATATTTTAAAATCAGTTCTGAAGGACACAGGTAACCAATGCCAATGGTCAAATTTTCCTTTTCTGGTTAAGATTATTGCTGCTGCATTCTGAATTAACTGCAGCTGATTAATGGCTGCCCAGACCCTGTCTACAATTTCAGAATATTGCATGTAGAAGAGAAGAGAGTGCTATGAAAACAAAAAAAGAAATGTGGTGGAGCTTTCCAGTCCTGTACATTTCCAGCAATAGGTTTTAGTAATTAAATGGAATCTTGCTAACACATGGCCTGCAGTATTTTTAGAGACTAAAGTAAGAGTCAAACTATTTTGAGGTGTTATTGTGACTTAGTAGTCCCAAAAACACAGAAGACCCAAAAATACTTTCAAAAGTTGACCTCTAGGTGGTGGACTTACTGTCCAAACCCTGACTAGATACACAAAGGGCTAAGAAGAATCTTTATAAAATAAAAGATTTGTTTTAACAAAGACTTTACAATTTAAGAAGCTCTTAAGAGCACAAAAGGAATTACCTGAGAAGGCACAGCAAACAGTGTCCCAATACAAGATCCAAAGGTGAAGTTGAAAACAGAGCACAGGTTCAGAAAATCCAGAAAATTACAAAAGCAAAAAGGCGCATGAAAACACAAATATCATTCCACTCCCCAGCATGTTTGAAATGAACCTCCAGGAACTATGGAAGGTCCTCCAGTATACAGGGTGGAGGGCAGTTCCTGACCGTGATTGGCGGGTGGCCCTGTCACTTGAGGGATCACCCACAAAAGACATGGGACATAATCAAATAAACACAAAGAGTAATGTACATAATAAACAAAAGAAACTTTAATATAAATAAATGGCACAAAAGTGGACAAAACAGACAAGAAACACAACTTTGAACTGCAGGAGGGGAGAAATGCTGGCTGAAACATGTAGAGTTCAAAATGGTTCCTGTAGTTAAGTGATGATTTCTGTAGTTTGTGTTATTCCAGAAGATAGATCTGTTGGTAAGAATTATTGTAGCCTGTTTGGGATGTTGTTTGGCATTTTCATTAATTTGCTTACTGTGATGCAAGGGTTCCCCGCAGCTGTCATTATTCTTAAACCAGGGTCATCAATAGTCATAGAGTGAGTTGGCCTTGGGCAAATGAGGACACAAAACAACAAGAGTAGGTGTTTCAAAGGCCTAGTGCATTTTTTACACACATGAAAATGTCGAAGACAAAGTGCAGTGCTTCTCTTAATAAATAAGTTAGTAAATAATCCTATAAAAATAGTTTCTTGTAAGGAACATAAAGCCAACAATAAATAAACCGCCCTTAACTAGTTAAAACCAGGAATAAAACCACAAATAGGACTCATTATTGCCCCAGTGCTCCATCCAATGTCTCACCCAGCTTACCTGTAGAGGGGCTGAGACTCCTGACAATTGTAATCAACTATTTTATGGCTTTTGTCTTGATCACCATTCTTTGGCGTCTGTTGGAACCAATTTTGAACCCAGTTTTGTTTCCATATGCCCTCTGTGGTATCTGCAGGATCCCTAGGAGCCAGTGAACTCCCATGCGCTGCCTGCTCAGTGTAGTTGGTCTACTTTGAAGCGCTGTTCCTCTCGCTTTTCCACGAGACTTCTCTGACTATAAAGTCTCCTTACAACAGTCTGATGATTACAATCAGTGCCGGATTAACCAATAGGCACATGTAGCATATGCTACGGGCCCCACAATTTCGGGGGTCCCCAAATGGTGGACCCAATATTTAATGAAAAAGTGTAGCATTGAAAAACTGGTCTTTAAAAATATTATCTTTACGTTTTTAAACTGTAAATTTCTTACACAACAAAACTTTAGGGGCCCAACACATAAAATTCACATAAATATTATAAGATTCTTATTATAATCGAGAGTAAAATAATTATTTAGTCCGATTTGAACTGTTCAGAATCTAAACTTCAGATGATGCAGACCAAAAGGGCCCCCAAATTTGAAATGTGCTACGGGCCCCCAAAGCTCTTAATCCGGCCCTGATTACAATTAGTCTGACTGCTTGATCCTACTCTCTCTCTCTCTCTCACTCAGTTTCTCTCACCTACATTCTTTCTCTTTTTTTGTTCTCACTCACAGGCCCTTTTATCCCCAACTAGGGGGCTCCGCCCCCTGCTCGCTTCGCTCGCCAACCCCTGGCGTTGGGACATGAGAAAGAGTCAGATGTATGAATTAGATATAGAATAGTGTGCAGCTTTGGATGATGCCCATAGAAATAACAAATAGAGTGTTTGTCATATATTAATGTTTTATTGGAATATTTCTTTGTATACAACATTAGTAGTAAAGATGGTGTCTTGTCCTTGAATGAGTCTTCCTTGGCATGGATTATTTATAATTTTAACTTTAACGTCAGATGAACGGCGAACACGTGAGAAGGCAACATAAAGTTGTCCATGTCCAAAAACGGGTTCAGAGAGGTAGATGCCAACCTTGTCCATGGTTTGTCCTTGTGATTTGTTGATGGTCATGGCAAATGCAGGTTTAATGGGGAACTGTCGGCGTTTCAATGTAAAAGGTAATTCTAGCTCAGAACTTGTAAGGTCAATTCTAGGAATGAGAACAGTATTGTTAGCATGTGATCCTGTAAGAACTGTCGCTTGAATAACATTGCGTGTCATGGTGTTGACGACTAACCGTGTGCCATTGCATAAACCCTGTTTTGTGTTAAGGCTTCTTAATAGCATGATTATTGTTCCGTTTTTAAGGGCAAGGTCGTGTTGTGGTAATCCGGCAGGGTTAATAGTGTTCAAATATTCTAAGGGGAAATTTATATGTTCATTGTCGTCATCAGAGTCAACTTTGTCTGAGCTTAGAAAGATCTGTGTTTCTCCAGGAAGTAATGAAATGACTTGGTTATTAATGTGATTAACATTAACATTTTTTGGACATAATATAGTGCGTTGTGTTAACAGGGGTATTTGGTCTAATGTGATTGCTGTTCCAAATATCTCTTTTACTAAGTCGTCTGAGATAAAGGATTGTGGAATGGAAATAATATCTGGGTGAAGTCCATCTGTATTTGTGAGTGTACCATTTCCCAGTTGTATTAGCCAACTGTTATATTCTGGATCTGGACATCGCATGTTTTGTACCAACTGTATTGTTTTAAAGCAATGCCAATTGTCTGCGTATTTTAAGGTGGACTGAACAATAGCTGAGCGCATGGCATGTGGAACAATAGCTAAGCATTGTCTAAAATCTCCTCCTAATAAAAGAACTTTTCCTCCAAAGGGAATATTATTATTCATCAACGTTTGTAGAAGTTTATCAATGGTGTTGAGTAAGTGACTGGATGCCATTGTACATTCATCAATAATTATCAGTTTTGCAAGACGGATGTCTCGGGCATTGCTACTGTGAATGTTCATAGTGGATACTGATGTCTCTGTGATTGGGACCGGTATTTTGAATATTGAGTGACATGTACGACCATTTATTAACAGATTTGCTGCCACTCCGGAGGATCGCAGTCACTGTTAATATGTTTCCTTTTCTGCAGTTGAACGGTTAATAGTGCTTTATTGTAAGGAGATCCACCTATGCTGACACCTATGCTGTCTAGTGTGAAGGTGTTGACGTTCACTTTAGAATATGTGGCTTTGGGTGTCACTTCTTATGGATGTGTGTGTGTGTGTGTGGGGGGGGGGGGGGGTGGGGATTGTTGTTGCGCGAGCGTCTTCTTTCTTTTTGTGTTCCTGTGTCTTGTTTGAATCCCCCTCTTTGTGTGTGTCCCGTCCGTTGCTTGTAGGGTCTGTGGGGTGGGCTTCGCTCGCCAACCCCTGGTGTTGGGAATGACAAAGAGCGTGATGTATGAATGAGATATAGAATAGTGTGACGGTGTAGATGATGCAAATAGAAAGCAAACAATAAAGTGTGTGGCACAGTGTAAAGGTTTATTTGAAAATTTCTTTGTACACGCCGTTTAAGTGTAAAAGGTAATTCCAGCTCAGAACTTGTAAGGTCATTTAAGATGGTTATTGTTGTGATCAGAGTCAAGTTTGTCAGAGCTTAGAAAGAGTTGTGTCTCTCCAGGAAGTAATGGAATGACTTGGGTATTTATGTTTTCCACATTAATATTTTTTGGACATAATATAGTGCGTTGTGTTAAAAGGGGCATTTGGTCTAATGAGATTGCTGTTCCAAATGTCTCTGTAACTAAGTCGTTGCAGATAAAGGCTTGAGGAATTGTAATAATATGTGGCTGAAGTCCATCTGTATTGGTGAGTGTACCATCTCTCAGTTGTAATAAGCAATTGTTATGATCTGGTTCTGGACATCGTATCTTTTTTACTAACTGTATCTTTTGAAAGCAATGCCAATTGTCTGCGTATTTTAAGGTGCACTGAACAATAGCTGAGTGCATGGCATCTGGAAGAATAGCTAATCACTGTCTAAAATCTCCTCCTCATAAAAGTACCTTTCCTCCAAATCTAATATTATTATTCATAAACGTTTGTAGAAGTTTATGAATGGTGTTGAGTAAGTGACTTCATGTCATTGAACATTCATCAATAAACAACATTTTTTCAAGACGGATGTCACGTGCAGTGCCACCGTTAATGTTCATAGTGGATACCGATTTGTAGGATCTAATGCAGTTGATAAAGATTTAACTTTCAGGTACATCGTCAGTTATAAGCTTCTGTAGATATTCAGTATATGAATGTAAAGAAGGCAGTCTAATTTGACCCTTTTGACAACAACGTGTAAATGTATAACTTGTATTGCCAGTTGTTTCTTCAGGGAAGTGAACTGAATGACAATGATTGCAAATGACATTCATTAATCCGAATGAATTTTCCTGGTGTATGTTTTCCTTGTGCCGTTTGAGAGGCGCGTTGTTGCATGTGTAGTATTTGGGACGTGTTGTTTTGGAGCTGTAATCGATTTGCCTGTGCTGTGTGAGAAGCCCGTTGTAGCCTTCGCTGCCATTAACGTATGTCTGAGACGGGAGGTGTTTCGTTTTGAATCCGTGCTTGTTGCGATGCAACACTTTGATTGATAGATTGCGTAATGTGGATCTAGGATGTAGATTTGTGCATATTTGCGTTGTTGATTTGTTTCAGGGTGCACTGTTCCAATGCGATGCAGTATTTGTGCACATATGCGAAAGCAGTATGGTCCATTGCCTTTTGGTGGCCTGATATTTACTCCGGTATATGCAAAAGCAAATGAACTATTGTAGGATCTAATGCAGTTCATAAAGTTTTTACTTTTAGGTACATCGTTAGTTAGAAGCTTTAGTTGAGCTTTGCGTTTTTGGAGTCGAGACATTTTTTCTTATGGATGTGTGGGGGGGGGATCGTTGTTGCGCGAGCGTTTTGTTTCTTTTTGTGTTCCTGTGTCTTGTTTGAATCCTCCTCTTTGTGTGTGTCCCGTCCCTTGCTTGTAGGGTCTGTGGGGTGGTTTTGTGTTCTTTTTTTTGGTCTTCCATGGGCTTGTTGAATCCCCCTCTTGGTGTGTGTCCCGTCCCGTCCCGTCCCGTGCCTGTAGGGTGGGGGGGGGGGGGGGTATGGTCGTGCCTTGCTATCGGGCGCTCGTCTGTTCTTTTTTTTTTGGTGTGTTTAGTTTCGTGTGCAATGTGTTTCGTGCTTTCCCCTCGTTTGAGTACTCTTTTATGTGCCTTTTCCTTATTTTGGTGCTTGTTGAGCCTCATTTTTGTGACTCCTTTCTGTATGTGCTCACTCCTGTTTTCTGTGCTCTTGTCGGACTGTTTTTGCGCCTGCGTCTCTCGCGGCCCCTCATCCGCCTCTCTCCCCCTCTTTGTGTGTCCCGTCCCTTGCTTGTAGGGTCTGTGGGGTGGTTTTGTGTTCTTTTTTTTGGTCTTCCATGGGCTTGTTGAATCCCCCTCTTGGTGTGTGTCCCGTCCCGTCCTGTCCCGTGCCTGTAGGGTGGCGGGGGTATGGTCATGCCTTGCTATTGTGCGCTCGTCTGTTCTTTTTTTTTGGTGTGTTTAGTTTCGTGTGCAATGTGTTTCGTGCTTTCCCCTCGTTTGAGTGCTCTTTAATGTTTTTTTTCCTTATTTTGGTGCTTGTTGAGCCTCATTTTTGTGACTCCTTTCTGTATGTGCTCACTCCTGTTTTCTGTGCTCTTGTCGGACTCTTTTTGCGCCTGCGTCTCTCGCGGACCCTCATCCACCTCTCTCGCCCTCTTTTGTCCGCCTTTCTCGGGTCCTCAGCCGACTCTCGCGGACTGTTTGTTGCGCCGGCGCAGTACGTCTTTTTGCAGCTACGGCCCATGGCCGGATGTGCCTGCGTCCATCATCCGGTTTAGCATTCTCGGTTAGTAATATGGATGAGTGAAGATGCGCCAAACGCTCTACTGAGGGAAAGCTGCATTAAACGCATTTAGCAAATTCCATTGTTGAGTATCTCTGTGGCCACACAGCTTTTCTCTCACACATCTACACTCACGGGGGTCTGAACTGCCTCACTGATTTTATTTTAAAAATAAAACACAAACTGACACAAATCCATTATCCACTTCACCACACTTAGACATTCTAGGCTTGTACATAATATGACAAGAGTCTCTGTTTACATTTTTCCAGAACTGAATAAATGTACTACTGTATGATTGGAATGAGTTAAGTGAGAATATATGTTTGATCTTTGAACATGCTGTGGTTTAATCTTTGACAGCTTGCCTCTATGATTCCAGGATTCTCTAAGGCTCTTGTCCTTAAAATATTTTTGTGTAGGTTCAGAACCCTCAATTTTTAGACATGTGTATCATTTTCAGTTGCACTTTAAATTTCTTTCAACTTGACATTACTGTCCCAAGTCCACCAGGGATATTTTCATGTTTTGATAGCATGTTTGCACCTGGTTAGCCGTCTGCCCTAAGACTGTACCTCTGAATTTGAAATTAGAGCTTTTGAGTCCGGGGGCAATAATGCATGTGGCTTGTACATTTTCATAGACATAATGAAAAAAAAATGTTAAAATGAGAAATCTCAGTCTGAGTATCGTATTAATTATTGTGACTGACTTGGAAGTATGACCTATAGACTTTCTCCTTTGCAGAAGAATAATATCTAGCCATTTTTATGATGGAGACTTTGCAGTAAGGAGACCTGGGTTCGCTTCCCATGTCCTCCCTGCGTGGAGTTTGCATGTTCTCCCCATGTCTACGTGGGTTTTCTTCTGGTGCTCCGGTTTCCTCCCACTGTCCAAATACATGCAGGTTATGTGCATTGGCGATGCTAAATTGTTTGTAGTGTGTGCTTGGTGTGTGTGTGTGTGTGTGTGTCCTGCGGTGGCTGGCGCCCTGCCCGAGATTTGTTCCTGCCTTGCACCCTCTGTGGGATGGGATTGGCTCCAGCAGATCCCCGTGACCCTGTGTTAGGATATAGCCGATTGGATAATGACTGACTGACTTCACTCCTTGATAAAGTCAAAATACATTAGCATTAGGCTTGCTTGTATGTTAATGAGATCTATCAACTGTGTCAATTGACAGACACTGAGACAGCCAAATCCAAAATACACGCTGTTTATTTTCTTTTATATAACACATAGTGCATGAACAACCACAATAACTCAGCTCACAGTCCTTCTCTTTCTTTTCCTTTTCCTTCCTTCTGCCTCCTCCAGTTACAAACTCCATCCTCTACCTCCCGACTCCGGCTCCCCAAGTGGAGTGAGGCAGCCTCCTTTATACTGCACCCGGAAGTGCACCAGGTGCTTCCTAATTAACATCCAGCAGCACTTCTGGATGTGGCGGAAGTGCTGTATGCCAAGGCTCTGGAGCTGTCCAGGCGCCCCCTGGTGGTGGCAATGGACCCTCACAGGGTTGAGCTTCCCAGCTCAGTATCCGTGGCCTGGATGCTATCCAGAGGTGCTGCCCTCTTGTGCCCCTGGGAAGATATTGCCCCTCTCCCAATCCTTCCCTTCTCGAGGTGTCCCGGTGGGGCAAGGTCGTCTGCCACACGTTATGTTGAGTGTTGCAGAAGAACTCACAACATCTTTTTAGTAGTTGCTGCAGAGGAGTTTGTAGGCTGTGTGTTAACTGTGCCAAGCAGTTTACACCTTCTAGTGTTGATTCCACTTCCGTTTTGTCCCTGAGTAGCACTGTATTTTTCAGTGCAGATGATCTTAGATGTCTATGGGTTGATCCTATCAGTGACTGAAGTAGCTTCTCTAATAGTGATCTTTTTATGGCATCCGGGTAATAAAATAGATCTATATCTTCTTTTGGTCCTTCAGTGGACTGTCAGTCATTATAGTTCCATAAATTCCTTCACGTATTCAAATTTGAACCGAAATACCAGAAGATGGAAAGAGAAATCTTTAACACAGCACTGGGTTAAACTTGGATGAGTTCTCCGTAAGTTTGATGACGCTGGGCATACTGTATATCTTATATCTATGAATCAAAAGCAGTATGCTTCACTTAGCTTGGATATCATTTTATTGAGCATTGGCAAAAGACAACACATGTATTTGATACATTAGTTCATATAATTTGCTTGCCAGACATGATGAATTTCGCTGCTCTAGTTTCCCCCACTGCTGCTATCTTGCCAACTTCCCATGTACACATTAACACTAACAGTACATTATGTGGTATGATAAATGTGAGCGTCACAACAGGGTTAAGGTGGAGGTAGCACTCACAAAAGACAATGCTTAAAAACACTTCAGCAACTTTCTTTGATTTAGAAATAGTGTGGACAAAGTAATTATAGACTGATTAGAGAAATGTAAAAAAATATATTTTAGCTCAAGTATCATAGGTGCCTCTGTATCAGTGTTATAGTGGTTCATTAGGATGTACCTATCATCACATTTTCATTTTAGCTTACATTTTAGCCATTAGTTGCTATTCCATTA
Source organism: Erpetoichthys calabaricus (assembly GCF_900747795.2). Classification (NCBI taxonomy): domain Eukaryota; kingdom Metazoa; phylum Chordata; class Cladistia; order Polypteriformes; family Polypteridae; genus Erpetoichthys; species Erpetoichthys calabaricus. Next base: position 126,223,959 of record NC_041402.2, on the reverse strand, counting down.
TTTGAGAGTGTACAGTATGTATATAGCATTGAATTCCTACTCTTCAAACAGTGGTATACAAAGAAATGGAATGATGACTGATTCTACTTTCGTCATTTTTAACTGTACAATCTCTCCTGTGCCCTTACTTTGATACCTTCCTAGACTTGTTCTTTATTAGATGTGTTGTTTTACTACATCAATAAGTGGCAGATCCTTAAATGTCTAATTTCATTCATAGGATATGTATCGCTTTTCTGACTGGAATGACACTATTGTAAAACAATTCAATTATCAGCATTTCTGTAATTCTTTGCCTTTTGCAGAATAATTTCTTTGTTTAGTTATTCTGTCAGTATGGCTTAGTGTAACTTGATTTGTTGCCACCTCATTATTGGGAGTTACTTGAACTGCAAGTTTTGCTGCTGACTGTCTGGCTTTGTGGACTGTTTTGAGGGTTTGTTAAGCCAAGTATCCTGTTTGAAGCATTTTATGGTATTTCTTGAGATCTAGCAATATCTAATATATAAAGCGCTTCTTTGTACAGCACAGACCGAATACTAAACAGATTTTCTTTCACTCTTTGTGAAGATATTCCAATAACAATACTGTCTGTAATTATCTCTTCATGGCTTCTATGATTAATTGTCTTAGTTTATCACAAATTATACAAATGGTTTCTAACTCCTCATTACTTTCTCATACAGTTTGCGGACTTATTTCCATATTTGGGCATTACATACACTTAGTAGTGATATTTTTTAGTACTCCTTCTCCCTTCATCCTAAATGCCTATTTGCTGTGATCATCTCCTCCCTTTTCTCCAGTTCATGTATGATGATATGTTTCCGCAGGGAACATTAATTCCACGTGTTACATTAACATGCACCATGACTCTTCTAGTTTGGTGGTTTAAGTAATACTCTTCAAAAACTGCTCCTCAGTTGACAATGCCACCTGAGATACCTAATTGCCAATCGGTTCTCATTTTGTAAGACAACTGGCATAAGTGCTGGAGCAAAATTACTGATACAAGGAAAAACAAGAAGAACAAGAGAGTAAGGGAAAACTAAATAACATATCCATATTACTAAACGAGAATGGTAAACCGGATATGGATGCAGGGACCTGCCCGTGGACGCAAAAGACATAGTGCGCAAGTGCCACACAAACAACCCCCCCCCCCCAGAGTGAAACGGGAGGGACTACGCACGTGTGCAGGCGCCACACAAAGCCCCCCCACACCAGAGCAAAACGGGAGAGACTACGAACCGTCAGAGTAGGAAACAAAGTAAAACGTCATAAAGAGGTTAAAGAACAGGGACAAACACATGGAGAGCAGGTTACAGAACAAAGCCCCCCTCCCCAGAGTAAAACGAGAGAGACTACAAACCGTCTGACATGCCGCAAACAGGATAAAGCGAGGTCAGAAATAAAACACAGAGTAGGAAACAAAGTAAAAGTTTATAATGGGATTAAAGAACGGGGACGAACACATGGAGAGCGGGTTACAGATGATGAAAACTGGAATGCAACAGCTTCAAAAAAACCTAGGCACGAAACACATACACACCAAGATACAGAATATAAAGGGAGAAACAACAACAGTTAAACATCCACACCACACAGCGGAGGCGGACCCGGAAGGTGCAGGTGCCTACATCGTGCGTCGGAAGGCGCGGTAAAGTACAAAAGGCAAAGGCGCCTACACAACATGGTAAAAACCGACATAATACGGAAGGCGCAGGCGTCGCTGCCATATTGTGAGTGGCACTAATGCGTGGTGAAGGCACAGGAGGAGACATAGTAAAACAAGAGGAGTCAACGGCCCGCCCCAGAGTGAAACGGGACACACTACGGAGTCCACAAAGGTTCATACATCAAACCCGAGATGGTACGGACACGCGTATGAAACCGCGGAAGCAAAACTGTCTCGGCTCCAAAACCAAACAGTTCAACAACTAACACAGCTTCGACACCGAGCCTGCGTGGACAGATCTAATGAACGTGGACGCCTACAACGCGCGTCTCAAACTGCGTAGGCAAAGCAGGCACGGATTCAACACGACACAGCTCGAGTGACCGAGATACAAACACGCGCCTGCCTAGATATAATTAATGAACGCAGGCGCCTACAACGTGCGTCTGAAATGCCGCAGACCAGGCAGGCACTGCTCCAAAAAGAAAGAGCTTGACTAAACGAGATACGAAGTGAAACGGGAAGCACTACAGAGTCCGCAGTGCTCCACAATGCACCGCATAATAGTTCAGAAAGAGCTTGTTAGTAACAGTGGGGAGACCCAGAGTGACACGGGCGAACGCTCCGTATTAAACATACGTCATCCTCACATGTCCAAACTATATAGCATAGGTGAATCACATTACAGTAATGCATTATTAACAGTACGATAAACATCACAGTATCGCAAACAAATGAAAATTATTACTCGAAAAAGGGAAAATATATTCACCACGGACCAGGTATCATTGAAACAAAAGCAAAATAAAGCGAGATCAGAAATGAAAGACAGAGTAGAAAGCAAAGTAAAACGTCATAAACAGGTTAAACGAGGGGGCCAAACACATGGACAGCAGGTTACAGATAATGAAGACTGGAATTCAAAAGCTTCAAAAACAAAAGCTCGACTGACCGAGATACAAACTGAAATGGGAAACACTACGGGGTCCGCAGTAGTCCACAATGCACCACATAATAGTACGGACGGAGCTCCGTATTAACAGTGGGGGGCCCCAGAGTGACACGGACGAACGTACGTCATCTTCACACGTGCCTGCCCAGCAGGCACGGGTTCAAAATGCCGGGGGTAGGCGAGCAAAGCGAGCAGGGGGCGGAGCCTCCTTGTAGTAAAATAATTTGATTAGAAATTAAAAGGTGGATATGAATTAGTGCAAGTGGAAAGTGATATGGGTTAATTAGGTAAGCTTGCAGTGGTGGCAAGTTTCTGGCTGGCATTAATTTTAAAAATAAATTATTTCATGCATTTAGGGTATGCTAGTGACAAGTAGATGGAAAAGATAAGACAAGAACAGGAGCTGAATGGGACAAAATCAAAGATCAAAGTACATTACAAGGTCAAGGGCCAAAAGAATTCTGCAGCAAAACAACAAGACAAAATGAAACCCAAAATCAATAGTCAAAATAATGATTTAATCCTTAGTTGTTGATTTATTTTGCCAAAAAAAAAACAGCACACCACATATCCAGAATCTTGGAAGATTACCATACATAGCACGTTTAATTAAATACTGTCATGCCACTGACATCATTCTGATGCGATTTGAGGTTAACTACCCCTTAACAGCCTGTTATTTAGAAGACCCTGGCACAAAATGGTGACAATAATACCAAAACAAAACAGGACAAGTGATTAAGAACTACGATAAAATTCCAGAGTAATGAAACTGAAACCTCAATAACTCAAGGCATAAATAAATGATATTTCAAGATAAAAAAAATTAAACAAGAGAAAAAAATAATCAAAATCACAGTCTAAGCTGCAAGCATTATGACATTTAGAAAAATGCAAGTGAATTAGACTAGGCCATTGGGACCAAGTATATTAGACTCCATCTAGTAAATGCAGTTCTAATTTATTTAAATTGCAGATAAAAGTCTGATATGTCAAAAATAATCACTGTAATGAACTGCAGACTATTATTTTGCATGTCTAATACTCTCCTGGTGTAGATCAGTGCAGCAGTCTGACAAGGGCATTTTAAAACTTTTTTTCTACGGTGTGATGTTTGTTTATTTGGCTTTAGTTGCTGGTATTATGATTGATATGAAAATGTTGCTGGCAGAAATGTTTACAGGAATATAATGTGCTTGCAGAGATCGGCAGTGTTGTGTGACACAAACAGGAAATAGGTTAACAGTATTCCTTTCAATGCTCAGTGCCAGGAAAAGGCCTTGCACTTCATACACAAGACTCTTCAAGTTACAAAAATACTTCATCGGTTCAGTGAAGGAGTTTGCAAGTCTGTGTCCCAGTGACATTGAGCTCAGTTGGCAGACTTTAATAGGCAAGTTCATTCATACGGTTTAATGTTACATGAGAAGGTAGACATTACATGCTTTGTTATTAGTCAAACCTAAGGCACTGTTCCAATGCTTTTCTTATCTTTTACTTTTAAGGAGTGGGGGGCTTGTATTGAACTGATTTAAGGTTTATACTTTTAATAAACCCAGAAGCTAAAATGAAAAGTTCAATATGCCATCCCCAAATCATAATCTTAAAAGAGAAACATAAAATACATAGTGAGCAAAATCCATTGTACAATAAAGTGTACTACATGGTATGAAAAAAGATTGATTGTTTGATTAGATGTCTTAAATTTATTGTAATTTTTTATATCGTAACCCATGTCTTTCTAGGTTTGTTTCTACAAGATGTTGCATTATCTAAATGTGTTTTTATATTGAAGTGCATACTTTGATAAAATGGCACACAACAGTGGCCTGGAAAGCCCCTACTTATAAAGCTACAAGATACTCTGGAGGAGCTTGGGGGCATGGTCATAAGCTTTTCCAAGTCTACTAAGCACACATAGGCAGGCTTTATATAACCCCATGACTCCCCAAGTATCAGTGCAAGGACAAAGAATTAGTCCAAGGAGGAATCTGCATTGCTTGTCGTAAATATCTGAATCAAATGCTTCTCTATTACAGTGGCCTAACAGTGTGGCCCAGTAATCTGAACACACTCTCTTGCGCTCCTTTTAAAAATGGGAACTATTATTCCAATCTGTTAGTCCCATGGCACCATCCCTGCCTCCCATGCAGTGCTGAATAGTTATTTTAATCAAACCACACAATAACCAGTGCTTTCAGTATTGCTGGTCAGAACTCATCCACTTCTGTGGCTGTGCTACATTAATCACAGTAGCAACGTCAGTCACAGAGGTGGACACAAATCCAATCAAAGTGTGTCACAAAGCCTACTCTAGGGAGTTCCTCCCTGGCCAATCTTCCAGAGTTTTGGAGTTTCTTAAAATGCTTCCACTTCTCTGCAATAATTGAAGTTCATGTCAGTGCTTTCCATGCGACTAAAAGATTAGAAAATCTCCCACGTTCACTTCCTGAGCTGTCCAATGGTTTGCTGGAACTTCCACAAAAGTAATTCTCCATGGCCTCACCAACTCCACCTGCACACAGATGGTTGCTTCAACTACTGCAGCATCTCCTGCCTTTGCAGTCCGCAGCCACCATACATCACTATTGTAATAGTATTGTACAGGTGACAAGCTAACCTGGTTCCCTCCAGACATGGCGCTAATCTTGGTTTTATCAAGCCAAAGAATCTTGTGTCTTACAGTCTGATAATCCGTTAGGTGTCTTATTGCTAACTCCAAAAAAGCTTCCATTTGTCTTTCCCTGAAGAAAGGTTTTTGTCTGGCTACTGTGTCATAAAGCCTAAATTGGTGGAGTGTTGCAATGATGGTTTTCCTTCTGGAGGTTTCTCCCATCGCCACACAGATTCTCCAGGTTCTTGCTCAACTCTCTTGCCATGGCCCCTTTCCCACTATTGCTGTTTGGTTGGGTGGAAAGCTCTAAGAGGAGTTGTGGTTGTTCCATTTAAGTGTTATGAAGGCAACTGTGTTCTTGGGAAACTTTAGTGCTGCAGACATTTTTTTGTAGATCAAGATCAATGCCTTGGCACAATCCTGTCTCTAAGGTCTAGAGAGTGTAGAAACATCTAAGGGATGATCAAAAGAATGGGATGCACTTGATCCAGATTTCAAGTGTCATAGCAAAAGGTCTGAATACTTGTGACGATGTGATATTTCAGTTTATAATTTTTAAGAAATTTGTTAAAATGTCTAAAATCCTGTTTTCACTTTGTTATTCTAGAATATTGAGTTTTGCTTGATATTGGGAAAATAAATTAAAATGACTTTAGTATAAGGCTGCAACATAGCAAAATATGAAGAAGGTGAAGGTGTCTGAATACTTTCCCTATCCAATGTATATGAGAGAAAGTGTGAGCAAGTACGTAATATAGGCTAACAGATATAGGCTAACAGATTTCTTCTAGGGCGGCACGGTGGCGCAGTGGGTAGCGCTGCTGCCTCGCGGTTGGGAGCTCTGGGGACCTGGGTTCGCTTCCCGGGTCCTCCCTGTGTGGAGTTTGCATGTTGTCTGCGTGGGTTTCCTCCGGGCGCTCTGGTTTCCTCCCAAAGACATGCAGGTTAGGTGGATTGGCGTTTCTAAATTGGCCCTAGTTTGTGTGTGTCCTGCGGTGGGTTGGCACCCTGCCTGGGATTGGTTCGCTGGGATTGGCTCCAGCAGACCCCCGTGACCCTGTGTTTGGATTCAGCGGGTTGGAAAATGGATGGATGTATGGATTTCTTCTAATAAAAATATACTTTATACCTCAAGTTATACATGGAAACCTAAACTGAAACTGGCCTAAAACTCAATACTTTGTTAAGTCCTGACTGATTTGGGTTGCAGATCTTTAAATATGGCTAACGGAGTAACTATGTAGACAAGAACATAGCTGTCTTTTCCTCTAAATTTTGTGTGTAATGAGAGACAGGGACTTGTGTTTAGATGAGGTCACTTGTGTTCTAAAGGACTTGAAATTGGACTATTTTTCTAAAATCAAAAAAGGTACTTGAGCAAATGTGTGCAATGGAGCAGTGGCTTAAGCAACTATAGCTAATTCAGTTTGCAGGTTCCTGGCCAGTGGTACTCATATAAATGACCAACAAATGGCGCATTGCTGCGGATGCTTCTCAGTACGACTTTCTTTGCTGTTGACGTTGGATCATCATGTAGCGCCTTGTATGCCCGGTGTTTTTGCTGAAGTAGCAGTTGGAATGCTGTATTGTTTTCATCAAACCAGTTCCTTGTGTTTCCTGGTAGAGGGTCCGAGGCGCTCAGCGGCTGTGCTATACACCGTCTCACGAAGTGTGGTCCACGCCGTCTCCGCGTCCTGGTTGTCCAGTGTGATGGAAGCAAGGCGTTCATCCAGGGTGTCAACAAAGGTCTGTCTGACATCGGGGATCTTTAGCTTGCTGATGTTAAGGCGTTTTGGAGCTTTAGTGGCTTGAGGTCTTCTCTTAGGTTGGATGTGGATTTTCATCTTTGAGATGAGGAGGCAGTGATCCGTCCAGCATTCTGCTCCACACATGGCCTTAGTCACCTTCACGTCCTGTCGGTCTTTGTTTCTGACGATGATGTAATCGATTAGATGCCAGTGTTTTGAGCGGGGGTGCATCCAGTATGTCTTGTTGCGTGTGGGGAGGTTGAAGACTGTGTTTGTTATTAGAAGGCCATGTTTAACACAGGTCTGAAGGAGCAGCAGGCTGTTGCTGTTGCACTTTCCAACTCCATGCTTCCCCATCACACCTTCCCAGGGGGTGTTATCACTGCCGACGCGTGCATTAAAGTCTCCGAGAATGATGAGTTTGTCAGCAGTGGGAGTGGAGGAGATGACAGTGTTCAGGTCTTCGTAAAACTTGTCTATGGTCTCTTCTGGGTTTGTCATGGTGGGTGCATATGCGCTGACAATGGTGGCAGCCTTCGTTCCATGGATGAGGGGGAGTTTCATCGTCATGAGACAATCATTGATTCCTTTTGGGGAACTGGAGAGTTTGCTCGCAAGAGAGGTTTTGATAGCAAAGCCAACTCCAGCTTCTCGCCTTAAGTCAGGGTCGTGTCTGCTCCAGTAGAATGAGTAACCAGCAAGCCTTTCTGTAAGTTCTCCTTCACCGGAGAGTCTGGTTTCACTAAGGGCGGCGATGTCTACGTTTTGGTGGTAAATAAAGAATAAGTCCCTGAAAAGAGTAAGAAAGAAAAAGAGTAAGTCCCTGAAAGAAGCTTTTGACTACTCAGTTATTTTGTATCATAGTCCTCGTTTATGATCACAAGTTCTAAGTAGTAAACAAAAGAATGAAGTCATGAGTACAAGCAGACCAAATGGGGTTTCTGCACAGGGTTACTGTGGTCACTTTCTGGGATAGGGTGTGGCACTCAGTTATACTGGGCAAACCTTTGGGTAGAACCGTAGGATCTTTGGATAAGACCCATGGCAGGCCTAGGACACACGAGAGATTATAGCTGTCTGTTCCTCTGGGAGCACTTAGGAATTTTTAGGGAGGAAAGGTAAGGTGCTGAGAATAGGAAGACCTGGTCTGTCCAGCTTGCCATGTTGTCTCAGCAAACCTTGACAACATGATCAGAATGAAAGTGAAGTTATTTTGAAGTGCAGTTATGTTTCAACACAATGAATAAACATAGTGTATGAAGAAAGTTATTTTGTTTTAATTGGATTATATTCTGTACTGAAATCAATTTTTTAGCATCTGGAGTAAGCTTTGATTGTTTTGTCTGCTGTCTTTTTTTAACTGATTACTTGCTACGAATTACAAACATAATTCAAGCATCCTGTATGTGTCTCATTTGGATTTGGTAGTGATTCACTAGAGTTTAACTCGGTAGGTGACCCTGCTTTAAGGCAGGATTATAAATGTATAGAAATCTTTTTCCCAAATCACACTGGTACTAAGAAATGTGTGTGTGTATACATAAACAAATGCTTGCAAATGTACATTATTGTATATACACACCGATCAGTCAAAGCATTAAAACCACCTGCCTAATATTGTGCAGGTCCCCCTCGTGTCACCAAAACAACTCTGATCCACTGAGGCAAGGTCTCCACAAGACTTCTGTAGGCGTCCCGTGGCATTTGGCACCAAGATGTTAGCAGCAATTCCTTTAAGTCTTGCAAGTTGCGATTTGAGGCCTCCATGGGTCAAACTTGTTATTCCAGCACATCCCTCAGTTGTTAAATCAGATTGAGATCTGAGAAACTAGCTCGCTTCGCTCGCTAACCCCTGGTGTTGGGTAATTATAAATAGCGTGATGTATGTATGAGATATAGCATAGTGTGAAGGTGTAGATGACGCATATAGGAAGCCAAGAATAAATTGCAAGGCACAGTGTAAAGATTTATCGGAAAATTTCTTTGTACACAACATTAGTAGTAAAGGTGGTGTCTTGTTCTTGAATGAGTTTCTCTTGGCATGGATCATTTATAACCTTAACTTTAACGTCAGATGAACGTCGAACTTGTGAGAAGGCCACATAAAGTTGTCCATGTCCAAAAACGGGGTCAGAGAGGTAGATGCCAACCTTGTTCATAGTTTGGCCTTGTGATTTGTTGATGGTCATGGCAAATGCAGGTTTAATGGGGAACTGTCGCCATTTGGTGGCCAAGCCAACACCTTGCAGTCTTTATCATTTCTAAATAATTTTTACAGTGTGGCACAGTGTATTATCCATCTGAAAGCGGCCACTGTCATCAGAGAATACCGTTGCAATGAAGGAGTGTGCATGTTCTATCAGTCTTTAGATAGTTGTTATGTGTCAAAGTAACATCCACATGAATGCAAAGGCCCAAGGTTTCCCAGCAAACCATTGCCCAGAGCATCACACTGCCTTTGTCGGCTTGCCTTCTTTCCATAGTGCATCCTGCTTCCATCTCTTCTTCAGGTAAGCAACACACATGCATGCGACTGTCTGCATAATCTAAAAAAAATGTAATTGATCAGACCAGTGTTGGCGCTGACTGTTCTGCAGCTTCTCATCTCAGTACTCAGAAAGCTGTAATGCACTGTGTGTTCTGACACCTTTCTTTCATGACCAGCATTAAGTCAGTCAGTCAATCATTTTCCAACCCCCTATATCCTAACACAGGGTCACGGGGGGTCTGCTGGAGCCAATCCCAGCCAGCACAGGGTGCAAGGCAGGAACAAATCCTGCGCAGGGCGCCAGCCCACAGCAGGACACACGCACACACACACACCAAGCACACACCAGGGACAATTTAGGATCGCCAATGCACCTAACCTGCATGTCTTTGGACTTTGGGAGGATACCGGAGCACCCTGAGGAAGCCCACGCAAGCAAGGGGAGAACATGCAAACTCCACGCAGGGAGGACCGGGGAAGTGAATCCAGGTCTCCTTACTGTGAGGCAGCAGTGCTACCACTGCGCCAAAGTGCTGCCCCCAGCATTAAGGTTTTCAGCAATTTGCTGGAAACAAAAATTTCATCAGTGAGCTTTGGATGCCCATGACCTTGTTGCCGGTTCACCTGTTGTTCTTTCTTTGACCATTTTTGGTAGGTACTAACCACTGCATGTTGGGAACATTCCACAAGAATCCCACAAGACCTGTAATTTTTGAGATGCTCTGACCCAGTCATCTTGCCATATAATTAGTCCTGTTAAAGTCGCTCAAATCCTTATGCTTTCGAAATTTACTGCTTCCAACACATCACCTTCAGGAACTGACTGTTCATCCCTTGACAAGAAGCATGGTAACAAGATAATCAGTGTAATTCACTTCACCTGCCAGTGGGTTTAATGTTGTGACTGATCACTGTATGTTGTTATGTATGTATGTATGTTGTTATGTACAGTGTACTTTTTGTGTGTATGCATGTTTATGTTTCTTTCTAATTGCTGTATTCTTATTAACTGTTCTGATGAGAATGAAAGTTGGAATTTAAACGTTCTTTCTAATTGCTGTATTCTTATTAACTGTTCTGAGGAGAATGAAAGTTGGAATTTAAACGTTCCACTCTTAAAAATAATGGTTCTTTAATAGAATTTTATGGTTCTTTACTGGGTTGTGTGGTTCCTTGTAAAACTATTGCTTTACAAAGCACCACTTCTGAAAAGAATTCTTTGCAGGTGAATTTGGTTCTTTGTGCTTTGAAAAACTTTCTAAAAAAAAAAAATAAATAAAATTCTTTAATGCCTGGTAGGCTACCTAGCAGGACACTAAAAAATTAAGAAAACCTGGACTTAGTCTGTGTTACATACGTATGCAGCAACAGCCCTTTTAAAATCATAAACCTTTTGGTACTTCACAAATCTGTTAACATCTATTATGGTTATTTACTTTGTGGAACATGTTATGGATCCAAATAAATAAAGGTGCTTTCTGGAACTTTCATGTGGATTTGTCTTTTGGGAACCAAAAATGGTCCCCCTAAGGTGTCAATCTGAAGAACCTCTCTGGCATCTTTATATTGAGAGTATACAGTGCACAATGTATGCATAACAGTAAACCTGACTTGGCTCGAATGGAACAAACAAGATTTTATGTTAATAATATTCATTGTTTCAGTTTTTCTTCTGTATATTAACATTTGAAATTCTCATCCGCTTGTCAGCTCCATTTTTAAGTTGGATAAAGAAAGGGGCCTGAAGAATGGAAAGTTAGATAAATAATACAGTACATATTTTCATTTATCTGACACCTTTATCTATTGCAACTTACAACATTTCGAACATATTGGCTACATTTTTTTTGCTCTTCCAATTGGAGCACAGGCAGGTGAAGTGACTTGGCTCATGGTCACACAGTAACTAGTCCAGAGTCTTAACCACTACATCACACTGCTTACTATGTTTCAGTACTGTTTTAAATAGTTATTTAAACATTTAGTAACATGTAGCACATGGATTTTAAGATCAATAAAAATGCAATTACAATTCAAATTCAACTTAAAAACTTAAAATGTGAAAAATCTTACTGTTAAATAAAGGACCTTGTTGTAGTTATCAAGTACTGTAAAAAGGTAAAAGTTTTGACCACTACGGGAGATGGACGTCTGAGGTGGAACTCAGAAACTGTGTTATTGTTTCGATTTTTTCTTAAATAATTCCGAGGTATCCTGTATTTACTCAACCTGGGGGGTTCAATTACAGTATATACAGTACAAGCATATATAAGCATGAGTGGCAGAAAAAAGATTCCGAAAGAAAAGACAGCTAAAGCTTCATCCAAATCTAAACAGACATCTAGTTCAAGCTCAAGGTATGGCCTGCCAGAAACTGACTTGGAACAGATAGGCGAAAGCACAGATTTCCCGGGACTTGACGCTACTGTATCATCCCCAGCTGAGAGTGAAAGTAGGAGCGAATGTGCAAGCAATTCAGGCTGGGTTAATTCGCTGTTCCAGAAGGCTCAGTGAAACTGAAAAATAGCCTTTCCTTCCGCGTTTGTCATCTACCCCTTGCGAGCCAGTAACATCAGCTGCAGCTGGGCTTGCTACTTTACCAGTGGAGTTCGGGGAAGACCGAAATGATCTGTCTAAGCTGAAGGCAATGATCACTGCAATGGCCATGCAATGGCCGCAACAGCCACCGCTCAAGACATAAAGGAGCTCAAGGATAATATAAAGAAGGATATAAATGATATAAAGAAAAAGGACATAAATGTTATAAGGAAAAAAAATAAAGAAAATACATAAGGCAAATGAGAAGCTGCTTCAGGATATTAAAGACCAGGAAACCCATTTAAATAATCTCTTTGAGGCAGAATTTGAAAGTATGCTAGAAAAAACTGAGGAAAAAATACAGGAAAATGCATCTAAATTTAAGAATAAATTTAGAACATTTGGAGCTCAGTCTGAAGACGTTAAGCAGACGTTCACAACTCATATTGAAATAGCAGAACAACTGGTGTCTACCTCTGACGAAAAAGCAACGGCTGCAAATTCCGAATGCAAAGTGCATGGAGACAGACTAGCTGCACTGGAAGATGGATGCAGAAGGAATAATATCAGAATTGAAGGTCTCCCTGAAAATTGTGATAGTCCAAACCCAGTGAAATACGTAGATGAACTGTTCTCTAAAATAATTAATATAAATACCTCAAAGCTCAAACTGTTTAAGATTAAATTTTATGTTTATAGTATTTGGACTGTATTGTCAATAGATATCTTTATTTTAATCCTCATGCGTCATTGCTGGGGGGCTTGTTTTGTTTTGGACGTGCTCTGTCTCTAAGCATGTCAGAGGACTTGGACTTTGTGAAGTGTGGTCTATCCTCACGTGAGGAGGCAAAATGGGTGGGTGCAGGGGGACTAGGGGGGGAATGGAAGAGAGTAAGCTATTTCTTATCTATCCTTTTAATCCTTATAATTGTAAGAGCCAACATCACAATAGGCTTCATGGCAATAATTCCTGGAAAAATTGGAAATTAAGGTCAAAGCTGTCTTATGTAATAATGTACTATCTTAAATTAAGACTACAGAATGTCAACAAAATATCACCAAACAGTTAACTTTCTGAGCTAGAATGTTAAAGGTCTCAATCACGAATTAAAGAGAAAGAAAGTATTCTCCCACCTAACAGGTCTAAATGCTAAAGTAATATTTTTACAGGAGACCCACTTAGTAAGCAAGGATCAGGTCCGGCTGCATGGAGACTGGACTGGCCAAATGTTCCATTCCAGCTTTACAAAGAAAACTAGAGGTGTGGGAATTCTTATACATAGAACAGTCTGATCTGTAGTATGAGATGTAGTATCTGATCCTGAAGGGTGATCGATATGTGATCGTCATGGGTAATTTATTTAACTGTAAAGTAATTTTGATAAATATCTACACACCCAATGTTGATGATATATCATCCAAAACGTATTTGCATCCATTCCCAATGTGAACACTCATAAAATTATAATGGCTGGTGACTTTAATTGTGTTTTAAACCCAGACCTAGATAGTCTCCTGCCACAGGGGTGTTGACATCTAACACTGCAAAAACAATTACACAGTTTGTAAATGATCATAACTTATCAGAACCCTGGAGATTCCTAAACCCAAATTCAAAGAGCATATTCCTTCTATTCACCTGTGCATCATTGCTACTCAAGAATTGATTATTTCTTTATAGATAACAATTTCTTGCCCACGATTAAATCTTGTAAGTACGACACTATTGTTATCTCCGACCATGCCCCTTTAATCACGGAGCTTAAATCACAATGCTCCATATATTCATCTCGCAGATGGCGCCTTAACCCACTGTTATCAGCAGGCGAGAACTGTACGGAGTTTATATCCAAGCAAATTGATTTTTTTTAGAGACAAATACATCCTCAGAGACCTCTGCAGGAATCCTCTGAGAAACTCTAAAGGCTTTCTTAAGAGGACATATTATTTCATATCTGTCCCACAAAAATAAATTGGAAACCAAGAAGGTATCAGAGCTAATCGGTGAAATTACCAGAATAGATCAAGAACATGCCAGTTGTCCGAATGAGGAACTTCATAGGAAAAGACAGGCTTTGCATTCAGAACTCAACCTCTTGACAACAAAAGAAACAGAACAACTAATTTTTAAATCATAACATCATTACTATGAACACGGAGAGAAAGCTAACAAGATCTTAGCTCAACAAATCCACAAGCAGGAAGTTTGCAATGCAATCCCAGCAATCACCAACACAGACGGAGGCAAAATCATTGACCATAAAAATATAATGCACACATTTAGAGACTACTATAAATAATTATATTCTACTGAGTTTAAAGAAGACAACACACAACCTCACGCATTTTTGGATGCATTACAGATACCACAACTAGATACTCTCATTGCAGAAGAATTGGACAAACCTCTGGCACTGTCAGAATTACTAGATGCTATGAACTCACTTCAGAGCGGGAAAGCAGCAGGCCCTGATGGTTACCCTGCTAAATTTTATAAAAAATTCTCAATTAAGTTAGCTCCCCTTTTATTAGCAACATTTACAGAAGCTACAGACAATAAAATTCTACTTCCAACTTTTCACCAAGCATTAATTACCGTGTTTCCTAAGCAAAATAAAGACTTATTACAACGTGCATCATACAGACCAATCTCACTTCTGAATAACAATGTTAATGTACTCTCCAAAGTACTTGCCAGTAGGATTGAGAAAGTTCTTCCTTCAATAATATCACAAGACCAAACTGGATTTATTAAAGACAGACACTTAGCTTCCAATGTTTGTCTCATGTTTAATGTATTATATTCACCCACAAAGTCTAACACCCTGGAGATAGTATTATCATTGGATGCAGAAAAAACATTTGATATGGTTGACTGGAACTACCTTTTCACCACATTCGAAAAATGTGGGTTTGGCTGGAACATATGTGCATGAATTAAACTGCTGTATACCAGTCAAGAAGCTTCAGTTTGTATTAATAACATTATTTCAGATTATTTCAAACTAGAACGTGGTACTAGACAAGGATGCCCCTTTTACCATTGCTTTTTGCAATCGCCATAGAGCCACTGGCAGTTCACTGTTGAAATGCTTATGTGATAAAGGGGATTATCAGAGAAGGACTTGAACAGAAAATTGTATATGTAGATGATATGGTACTATATATATCAGATCCAAAAAATACTGTGACTGCAGTCCTAACAGCACTAACAGAATTTCAAAAGATTTCTAGAGTCAGAATTAATTTGATTAAAAGTGTGATCTTTCCAGTGAACTCTCCAGCATACAATATTAAATTGGACACCTTCCCTTTTATCATCGCAGATCAGTTTAAAAACTTAGGGGTAAACATCATAAGTAAACATAAAGCTCTTTAGCAACAAAATTTTGCTGTCTGCTTGGAAAAACTTAAGCAAGACTGACATAGATGGTACACCCTTCATCTCACTTTAGCTGGAAGAATTAACATTGCCAAGGTGAATATCCTTCCTAAGCTTCTTTTTCTATTTCAAAGCATTCCAATATACATCAACAAATCATTTTTTAAGTAAGTAGATTCAATCATAACCTCATTTATTTGGAATTTAAAACATCCACACATCCAAAGGGTGACCCTACAAAGACCTAAAGAAGAAGGTACATACCGCTCAAACAGGTCAACTGAGGATGCCATATGTTCTGCCCTTCACCTCTCCCTGACACATCTGGATAAAAAAGACACAT
Organism: Erpetoichthys calabaricus; assembly: GCF_900747795.2. NCBI lineage: Eukaryota > Metazoa > Chordata > Cladistia > Polypteriformes > Polypteridae > Erpetoichthys > Erpetoichthys calabaricus. The sequence continues at coordinate 126,208,216 of NC_041402.2, read as the reverse complement.
ATGTCAGGATGCTATTCATAGACTTTAGCTCCGCCTTCAACACAATCATCCCTCAAAAGCTGGTTGTAAAACTGAGCAGGTTGGGCCTGAACGCCACCCTCTGCAATTGGATCCTGGACTTCTTGACAGAGAGGCCCCAGTCAGTTTGGATGGGCTGCAACACTTCCAGCATCATCACACTGAGCACTGGAGCGCCGCAGGTCTGCGTGCTTAGTCCACTGCTCTTCACCCTGCTGACTAATGACTGCACAGCTACGTACAACACCAACCACATCATCAAGTTTGCAGATGATATGATGGTGCTGGGACTGATCAGCAGGGATGATGAAACAGCATACAGAGATGAGGTGGAACGGCTTTCTGCATGGTGTGAAGATAACAATCTATCTCTCAATGTCGACAAGACAAAAGAGATAATTGTGGACTTCAGAAAATCACATCCTGCCCACATCCCACTCAGCAACAGTTTAGATGTGGAAACTGTTAGGAGTACCAAGTTCCTCGGTGTGCACATAACTAAGGAACTTTTGTGGATGCATAACATCTCATCACTAATCAAGAAAGCCCAGCAGAGACTATACTTCCTGAGGCAGCTGAAGCGAGCAAGTCTTCCCCCTTCCATCCTCACCATGTTCTAAGGAGGCACCATTGAGAGTGTTCTGACTAGCTGCATCACGGTCTGGTATGGTAACTGGAACATATCTGATTGCAAGAGCCTGCAAAGGATAGTGAAGACAGCAGAGAACATTATTAGGGTGCCTCTCCCTTCACTACAGGACATATTTTACAAATGCAGCATTGTGCAGGACCCCTTACACCGCTCACATGGACTTTTCACACTTCTGCCATCCAAGAGAAGATACTGCAGCATCAGAGCCAGATCTGCCAGGCTGCAGGATAGTTTTTACCCCAAAGCTGTCAGACTCCTTAACAGCATGCTGCCCCCTGGGATCTTCCACACTGCCTCAACCACCTCTAAAAACAGTACTTTTATACATGCAAGCCACTTTCCTGCAAAGACTAGTGTGCATGTAGAAAAGAACTGAAAATCATTTACTGACCTTTAAGTATTTTGACATTCTTGATATCCTTCTGCTGTTAAACATTCTGACCTGTCATTGTTTACACATGTCTTAAACAACTACTATCATGTGAATTTCCCCTTGGGATTAATAAAGTATCTATCTATCTATCTATCTATCTATCTATCTATCTATCTATCTATCTATCTATCTATCTATCTATCTATCTATCTATCTATCTATCTATCTATCTATCTATCATAAACTGATAATTTCTATATTATCTATATCTATTATGTATTTATTTATTTATTTATTATATTACATATCTATTGACTATATTTATGTATCTTGATTGCAAATACCATACATTGCATCAATGTTCATATTGCTTACTACACGTCAATATTGCTGCTTCTTCTTTGTCTTGTCTTTGCACAATGTCTTGTCTTATTTGTGTTTTATTTAAATTTTAATTCTATTTTAAATTTATTTTTAATTTATTATTTGTACTTCATGTTGTTACACTGTGGACCCTGAGCTTTGCAATTTCGTCTGTCTGTATACTTGTATATGGTTGAGATGACAATAAAGTTCGCTTTGACTTTGACTTTGCCTAACTTTCAGTTTTATTACTGGGCGGCAAATATACAAGATGTAAAAACCTGGACATTGACACAAATAGATGAACATACACAGGCCTGGTCCACAATAGAAATACAATCCTGCAGCACTTCTTTATATTCCTTGCTTTGTACCCCAGTAAATACAAGTTATCGCCAATATATTAACAACCCAATTGTGCTTCACTCACTCAGAATATGGAACCAATGCAGGAAGTACTTTAAGACAGAGTAGCTTTTATCTGTGGCACCTCTGTATGAGAACCACCTTTTTTCTACCTCTCAAATGCACACAGTTTTTAATGTCTGGAAAATATTTAGGATTAAATCACTTAGAGATCTGTACATAAACAACATCTTTGCATCCTATGAACTATTACACTCTTAAATTTAAACTTCCAGCAACACATTTATTTCACTACCTCCGAATTAGAAACATTGTTAAACAAAACCTGCCCAACTTTCCTCACCTCCCACCTACTTCTATTCTGGAAAAAATATCGATCAGTCTTGAGGACTCAGACAGCATTTTGGTAATATATAAAAACATTTTAAAGTCCCTCCCTTTCAAAGATCCCAGAGTACATTGGGAAATGGACAATATTTCGGAACAGAAATGGAAGGCAGCAATGTACAGAATTCACTCTAGCTCCATATGCGCAAAGCGTGCAATCATTCAACTTAAAATCGCCTATCGAGTACATCTGTCTTGCATCTCTAAAATTGCCAATGTTGCAATCAAGTTCTTGCCTCATTGGGCCATATGTTTTGGGCCTGCACCAAATTAACATCATTCTGGACCAAAAATTTTTAAATGCCCTTCAGACAGCCTGGGTGTCACAATCTCTCCTAATCCACTAACAGCTGTGTTTGGTGTACCTTTAGATGGGCTTAAGGTGGAGAACAAACTGTATTTGCATTTACTTCACTATTGGCACATACTTATTCTGCTCAACTGGAAAAATCCTAACTAACCTCTTTTCAGTGTGTGGGTAACCAGTGTTATATACTACTTGAAATTGGAAAAAATTAAATACTCACTTAGAGGATCTTTGCAAAACTTTTTTAAAACCACGCAGGATCTAATTAATAACATTTTAGAAAAAGCATTTAAATTGAGGAAGCGGATTCTGTTCCCCTTTTTATTCTATTTATTTACTTACTTATTTTTTCTTCTATTAAAGTTTCACTATGTTGGCCTAGCTCTCTTTGTCATAGGTTGGGGTAGAGTTGACTTGAACCTAGTCTTATAAAATTTGACTTTCTTATATGGAATGCTGTTTGATTTTAATAAATTTAATAAAATGTTTAAAAAAAGAGGTAAAAGTGATGATTTAATGGTGATGTTTACATCTTTTTTATTTAATTTTGTTATAGGATAATACTGTATTTTATCATTGGCATGGCAAATTTCATTACAGCTATGCTGTTTGTCACTTGTCTTCAATACAGGGCACTCCACACATTGTCTGCCTAAACAGATAATACAGTAAATAAATCAAGCTGTGCTTGTTGTATTTATTAATGAATATCTAAGCTACAAAACAAAGCTCTGATTTAGATTCACTGTTTACAACTATGGCTCTGACTCTGCATGTTAGTCTTTCATACAGAATGTTCAGAGAGTCGTCGTCAACCAAGTTTCTGAATGCACTACAAACCTCCTTTTGCCTCTTCCTACCTGTTTTATTGTTGCACAAGTAGCCATTCTTTGATGATTTTTTGCATGTGAATGAAGAGCTTTGTACTTGTATTTCTTGAGTGTATCCTACCCTTTTGCTTTCAGACACAAACAGACCCAGAGGTTTCTAGAGTTATTCATACCTTCCCTTATTGGTTATTGTTGAGATTCCAGGGGGTCTAATACGAACAGCAGGAATGAAGCTAGTGTGGAAGAATTGAGGCTGGACATCGCAGCAGTGAAGTTTCAGGAGGGATTTATTTAACACCAACAGAGAGCACACAGCACAATATAGGAAGCACTCTGAGGTTAAAAACATAGGGTTTTAGTATTTTTACAGTGCAGACACAGGAGTCTTATTCTTTTGGCCAGTGTACCAACCAGTCAGCTAATAGTTTCTAAACAAACTTACTGCATTTTGGAAAAATACAGATATTGTCATATTAAGATTCAAACACTTCATGAGTCATAAGACAGAATGTGCTTCACTAATAATTTCTAATATGGACAAAAGACAAATTTAACTCTTTATAGACAAGAAGCGCAAATCTGTAGTGAAGTATCTCACGATGCATTAATACAACTTCTGTCTGACTCTTTGTAGTGCATATAAATGGCATAGAAATGACACTTCACACTAGATGCACTAAATAATAACTTTTATTAAATAGTCATTGTTGGCATTAGGTTATTTAAATTGTCACATTTCCTGTAGCCACACTGCATCTCATTCTTTAACTTGTAGGTTATGGGTCAAGTGAACATTGTTGTAGCTATAAAAGGCTTTAAAAGCTTTTACATAATCGGCAAGCTTTTTTCCAACATCTGACACAACCAGTGAGGTCACACCTGCCAAAGGTTGTTGTGAAGGTTTATCACAGTGTACAGGTATGTTAAAGAAAAATATATTTATTTTGAAAGTCAAAGACATTTTAAGAATATAAACTAAGCCAAGCTGTTTCATTGCTCAGTGTGACATCAGACTTCATATTATCTTCTCCTACTGTTTTAAATTACGGCATTTTTTGAACTAGAAGTTGTTTTACAAAGGTGTAAGATTCTTCATACTTTGATAGGGGGGGGGGGGGGGGGGGGGGGCAGTGATCTTGCAATAGGGCATGTATACAAATTCAGATATGATGTTAGATAGTAATAATAAGAAATATGTAAAAAGCATAACACTAGTAATAAATTAAAATACATTTATAATTACCAGGCAGCATGGAAAAGGAAAGAAGAGATATAGTAATAAACTAAAAATTGTCTGAAGCATTAAAATAATATAACTGGATATAAACATTACTGAAGTAAAATAATAGTAGAAGCCTGACTGAAGAGACAGGTAGGAATTTGATAAAAAATACACATATTATTTAGATTAGAGAGGTAAGATCAAAAGGGTAGAGGGGTAGCCATGGACACAAAAATAAAAAAATATATAATAATAAAAAGACTTCAGATGGGAGGTGAATCACACCTTAGCAAAGATGTTTGAGTCAGAAGAATAGAAAGCTACAAAGAACAGAGTTATGGCACTAGGAGTGTGTTACAGACCCACATAGAGTGCCCTCCATAATGTGGGGGACAAAAGCACATTTTTTCTTGTTTACCCCTCTGCTCCACAGTTTAAAATTACAAATGAAAGAATTAATGCGTGATCAAAGTGCACATTGCAGATTTTAATTTAAGGGTATTTGCATATATTTAGGTCTCTTTTGGTCATTTTTATACATGGTCTTCCATTTCAGGGCACTGTGTGTCTTTGTCCTAAACATTATAGAGGACACTGTAGCAAGGGAACAAGTACCCATAAACAACTTTAGAATAGTGTAGCACAGGCCAGTTTAGATGACAAATACAAACAGATAAAACTTAATAAATAGTGGCTCATAGGTTCATAAAAATATAAATGTGTAGAAGTAATAGTTATTTGCTGTTTGTTTAACCCAGTATGACAAGGCAGCAACCAGAGGGAAACCTGTCTTGACTTTTATTCAGTAAAAAACAAGGACTGAATTCATAAACAGTTAACACAGAAAATCCACTAAAATTATCAAAGTTTTTTGAAAAAGACAAATTTTGAGCAGATGGAGAACAGCCTTAAAAACATTATCCATGTGAGTACTGTAAGAACTGGCAGTTGAGGAATGAAGATGAAATAAAAATATACAGTATGTTTCATGCAGTGCAGGACAATGAAATATCAAAAAGTGAAAGGTTTGTATGACAACTAATAGAGTACTTCAGAGAATATGACAAGAGTAAAAGAAATAATGTTAGCAGTATTAACCATAAGATTTATGAACATACCTTAGCAACAGTTAATGGTCATGTCAGAGATGAATTATATTGGTAATAATGCAAAGGTCAACCCTAAAAGAATATTTACATATTTGAGGAGTAAAAAAATGATTAAGGAACAGGTTAAGAGTATAAAAAGCAATGACGGTAGCATGAACAGGAAAGATAAGTAAATAGGAAATGCATTTCATTTGTATTTTTCTAAAGCTTTCCATCTGTAATATGCATGGAGCTGGAGGAACTGCCTGGGTCACAAAGTGAAAGTTATAAACAGTAAAGTGCTAAAAGCATTTAAAAATCCAAAAACAAATAAAAGAAAAGAGCAGGACAACAAATACAGTATTTTTGAGTCTATTATGAAGTTAGTGATTGTGATGTGAACACATATGTATAGCCCTGTGGTGGGTTGGCGGTTTCCTGGCTTGTGCCCTGTGTTGGCTGGGATTGGTTCCAGCAGACCCCCGTGACCCTGTAGTTAGGATATAGCGAGTTGGATAATGGAAGGACGCATATGTATATTTTGGATGCAAACTGGACCAGTTGTTAACAACTGCAATCTGAACAATTTATAAATTTATTAGAAGGTCAATTGGACAAACTTGACAAAAGTGACTGTGAAAAAATGTGTTCAGTATGGATTTGTAATAATCCTTCCTTGTCTAAACTCTTAGAAGTCAAATAAAATACATTGTGGCTTAAAAACAAGTACAATATGTTATGGAGTAAGGATCTTTATATGAATTAGACAAAAATAAAATCCTGCAAGGATCAATGCTGGTGCTGCTGTTATGTTCTAATTTGCATTCGGTAAATTATTTAGATGAAAATGTATCAAGCTGGTTACATTTACAGACAAGACACATTTACATGGAGGAGTCAGAAAATTCCCTAAACACAGTCCTGAATATTCAAATTTGAGGAGGTAAGTGGAAAATTAAGTTTAATGTAAATAAGAAGTTTTAACATGTCTGAAGTTAAATTAGCAGGCAAAAGTATACGCTGTGAGTGTACAGCTAGAAAGTATGCCATATGAAACACTTAGTTGTCCATACTGACTCATCACTTCTTCACACAACATTCTGAACTGGTTCATAGGGCTGATAGGATGCAGAGTATATATCCCTGTGTGAAGTACAACTCAAGACAGGCTGTGCTTAAGCTGTGTAACGCTTGTGAGGTCACAACTAGAATACAAGGTGTACTATAGTTTTGCAAATATAACTCCAGGGCTATAGATGACACTGTATGGCGAGACATTAAAATAGAATGTTTTCAATTTAGGCAAATTGAAATTACCAGGAAATTAATAAACATGTTTAAAATTATTTAAGAGATAAATAAGGTGTATCTTAGCTTTAACTTCAAAATAAGTATGCAGTATGCAGAAGCAGAGATAGAAGCTGGTTAATGGTTTAGCATTTTGTTTCATTTTAACACTAAACATGCCACTTGAATTTCACAGATTAATATTGCAATAATTAATAATAATAGATTAATAATTGTATGATGTTGGATAAAATCATTTATAGAATTTTCAATAATCAAAAGACATTTTAGGATAATTATTTCCTGTATACAATAGATATATATGCATGCTATTGTGTGTTGATGGCTTTCACTGTGTATGTTACATAATATTTGTACAGAGAGAAAAAGAGGAACCATCTGACTAGGGGACATTTAATGTACTTCGTACTCTGATTATTCATGCTAGAATCTATACCCAAGATTTATAAATAACAAAAGCACGAACTTGACAGAAGTAAATACAGTATATATGTTCGCTAAATAAAGGAGACTGAAAATCAAGTGAACATGTCAAGTCTTCTTTCTAGTGATCTTATGATCTCTTTCATTACTCAAAACTAACTGACAAAAAAGCATATTGAGCACTTGTTTCTGGAAGGTATTGATTATGAATCAGTGATGAATGGATATTTGTTTTTTCTTTGTTAACCACTTATGGGTTAATCATTGCTAAGAATATACTATGTGTCCTGAGGCGGCTCTGGATTATGTTACCATGTAAGGAGTGGGTCTCACTTTTATTTTTTTTTTTCTCTCTCAGTGGATTGGTGATTCTAAATTGGCCCTAGTGTATGCTTGGTGTGTGGGTGTGTTTGTGTGTGTCCTGCGGTGGGTTGGCACCCTGCCCGGGATTGGTTCCTGCCTTGTGCCCTGTGTTGGCTGGGATTGGCTCCAGCAGACCCCCGTGACCCTGTGTTCGGATTCAGCGGGTTGGAAAATGGATGGATGGATGGATAATCCTGTTATTTATACAGCGTAGCACTCAAAAGAACTTGAAAATATCTGTTCTGATGTACTAGTTTGGGGAGTCAGATTTGTGGAGTTAGATGAAGCAAATTTTATATTATTTCACTTTCAATTCTTATCGTCATTACTTTATAATGTTGTGTTATATGTGTTACTCTGCGAAAACTCTGTATTTTTTCCTTTTACATATTAGAAAATGAAAGAATGCAGGACAATATGTAGCTGGGTTCTTACTAAATTTGATCATCTGAAATGTTAAATGATTGAGGAATGAAGTAAGATAAAATAAGCTGGTAATTTGCCCCAGCCTCTTATGGCTCAAATGCCATAAATGCCAGAGGTGACTCTACTCTGTTGGGCCCTTGAGCAAGGCCCTTAACCTGCAATTGCTTTGTCCTGGGTATGACATTAATCTGCATCTAGCCCTGCAAGTAGGTCCTCCAACTTGCAGGGAAAACTTAGGGTTTGGTGGCAGGACTGACACTCTAGCCACTTATAAAAACCTCACAATATTCCAGGGTGGGGTTGAGGTGTCACACGTTGCATAGCTGCACTGGGATCACAATCCGGGTGGTTCATCGTGTTTTGGGTATGGCAACACACTGTAAAATCAGGACATACTCCCAACCTCTCTCTCTCTCTCTCTCTCTCTCTCTCTCTCTCATGCCAGATATTACCTTTTAGTATGAAAATCGGTTTCATATAAGACTCTGTTGAACTGAAGGACGGATGCATGAAATCCATTATAATTTGTGTTTCAAAACAAGATGAATGATTATTGCTTTTCAATGGAAGAAAAACTGCAAACTAGAGCTTAACTTGACTTTTTGGCTGTAAAAATCATGTCCATATGCTTTTTGAACATTATTAGGATATCCACTTTCAGTTGATAATTATATTGTTTGTTTCACATGCCAACCGCTCATTCTATGACCAAAACACTTAATTCCCATAGATTTCCTTGATTTAATTGAAATATATTTTCCGGATTCATTTTGATCAAGTTTATCAATTTCTTTTGAGTGCATTTATTTAAACAATGATCCAAATTAGGTATTCTTTCATTTATACCTTGACCTCTTATTGTTTTTGTGTTGTATTCTTTTCTTTTATTATTTATGAAACACTTCAAACTAGAGTTTTATATGAAAATATGTTATATTAATATATGTTTTTGAATTTGCTGCAAACTTGAAGTCATACCCATAGTTATTTTTCTAACATTAAATTCAGTAGTCTTAGTAAAAAAGGTTCTGACTGCCTGTGTCTCGATAGATCATGCTTACTGTACTTGTAGAAACAGATAAGCTTATAATGTAGAAGGTGACAATTAACTGGATTATTATCCATCTAAATTTATTTTATTAAGAGCACAGTGAGCCTCATCAATTGGAGTAGTTTGCATTGAAAGTGCCCTTAACAGCCTTAGAGGCTAAATAGCAACCAACAGAATGGGCTAGTAATTAAGTGAATCCATAGCTGTATTTTCTTAAACTACAGTCGACCCTTGATATACGACCGGCCTGACATGCGAACAAGTTGGTTTACGACCAAAATGTTTGTTTTGAATTACGACCAACGTCTTGTGTTACAACCCGAATACGGTCACGTGTATCCGCTTGTGCGATTGTAAACAAACAGACGAGAGCGTTTGTAAGCGTCAGTCGGAGCCCAGATACATGTGTTTGTGGACGTAATTTCGGTCAGTGCAGTGATTTATATAATTTATTTCGATAATTGCTAAGGACGGAAGAGAAGGTAACGAAGGTAAAAGAAGTGATCACAATTGAAACGAAGAAGGAAATTGTGTGGAAATATGAGAGTGGCGTTCGTGTGACCAATCTCGCTAATATGTACAGCATGTCGAAATCCACCATCTTGACAATTTTACAAAGAAAAGACTTGTATAAGGAAGCTTCTTCCAAACAATAACCACCTTCCATTTCATTCTCCTCCTTCCTTCCTGCAAGCCAAAGATGTTAACTTAAATGGTGAGTACAGTATGAAATTGTTGTTTCTGGTAGGCTAGGCACATTTTATAACTTTTTGGTTAGTACATTAGAAAAATTATTGGTGTTTTTGGTAAATTATGCACATTATACAACCCTTTTTTATTAAAAAAAGTTAAGTAAGTGTTGCTGTGGGAAGTTCGGAACACATTAACGGCATTTCCATTATTTCTTATGGGAAAAATAGTCTTGACTTACAACCAACTTGAGTTACAACCAGCCCTTGCGAACGAATTGAGTTCGTAAGTCAAGGGTCCACTGTAGATAAAGATGCATAAGTTTCTCTGTTGTAAATTAAACATGACTAATAGTTAATTTTCATTTTGGTTATATAACTTATAAACATGTCATCAGTTAGAAAACTTAACAGATGGTTGATTATGTTTTATATTTTTACGTATAGAAGATGAGCCAAATATGCTAGGATACGCAGAAATCTATGTGGTCATCATAGCCATATTTTAACCACTTTTAATAAGTAGTTAAAGTAGGTGTAGATTTGTTTTTTTTTTTTTGCACCTCAACTTATATAATATAAATCTAGCAGAAGATGTGTTTGCCTCATATATTTGTTGAACCAAAAGTCCTTTTGAAAGATTTGGACCTTAAAGAAGAAACTACACTTTGGGTTACAGGCATGCATTTGAATTGTCTTTTTGATTTATTTGCATTTCAAAGGAAGCAAACATAATTGAATCTATTTTTTAATTAATACATTTATTTATGTTTACAGCAGTTCTTCAATGAGGTGAACTTAAGCAATTACCTAAAATATGGATACAGATATTGATTTGGACATTGAAGGAGTCACAGAAAGCTCATGGTCCATAATCTCCCTGCTAGCATCCTGCCTGATGGTGTTTGGAGGAGTTGTTCCTTACATCCCACAATATCAAGAAATCCAGAGGACTTCCAACACTGATGGGTTCTCAACACGTGTGTGCCTTGTTCTGCTGGTGGCTAATATTCTTAGGATTTTCTTCTGGTAGGTGTGCACCTTGGGAGTATACACATTTTCTTATTGCATTTTCTTTATTTTCGACCATATATATAAATGCTTTTAAAATATTGCATTGAAAGTGTTTTTTTTTTGGCCTTGTTGGGCATAGTTGTCTAGTTGTCTGCTTGTGAGAGAATATTGTTTTTTTATCATGCATCTGTCTACTGGGGCGGCACGGTGGCACAGTGGTAGCGCTGCTGCCTCGCAGTAAGGAGACCTCGGTTCGCTTCCCAGGTCCTCCCTGCGTGGAGTTTGCATGTTCGCTCTGTGTCTGCGTGGGTTTCCTCCAGGTACTCCGGTTTCTTCCCACAGTCCAAAGACATGCAGATTAGGTGGATTGGCGATTCTAAATTGGCCCTAGTGTGTGCTTGGTGTGTGGGTGTGTTTGTCTGTGCGTGTCCTGCGGTGGGTTGGCACCCTGCCCAGGACTGGTTCCTGCCTTGTGCCCTGTGTTGGCTGGGATTGCCTCCAGCAGACTCCCGTGACCCTGTGTTTGGATTCAGCGGGTTGGAAAATGGATGGATCTGTCTGCTGTTGTTGATTCTGTTTTTATGGTTCATAGATTAACACTTATATACAGTATATTGGTGGGAGGCAAAAAAACAATTATCTTCTGGATGGCGGGCCCCTTTTAGTAAATGCTTCCCCTGATAGGTGAATATTCTAGAAACCCTTCTGCATCAGTATGCCAGCTGGTGTTGTTGTGAGGTGTTGTGTTCAGCTTCAGTGAATTTTTTTGAAGACTCTTTCAACACATTTGCCTATTTTGTTATGACTGATTTACACAAACAACGTGCGGCATGACTAGTTAAGTCAAATGTGAAAACAACGATCATCTGTTTCTTTGACGTGAGGGGGATTGTGCAATGTCAAACAGTCAACCAAAGCATTTATCTGGAAGTTTTCAAAAGGTTGCGTCAGATTGTGGAAGAAACGTCCTCAGTTGTGGCAAATAGGTGACTGGTTCCTCCATCATGACAATGCAGCTGCCCAACCTGCCCAACCTGAGTGTTCAGCAGTTTTTGACCAAAAATGGCATGACCCCTGTTCATCAACCTCCCTATTCACCTGACTTCACCCCGTGTGACTTTTTTTTGTTTCCCCGGATGAAGAAAGTCCTCAGAGGGAAATGTTTTGCCAGTGTGGAAGCGGCAGAAGCCCTAAAAGGGATCAAAATTGGAAAACAGTGGAAAAAATGTCTCGATAAGTGTATTGCATCAAACGGAGAGTACTTTCAAGGTGACTGAAGTTTGAAAATGTTTTAATAAATACATGTTTTTTTATAGACAAATTTCCATTAAATTTTTGGGTCTCCACACATATGTATATATGATATATATATATATATATATATATATATATATATATATATATAGTGACAGATTAAGGTCTCCGTGACCCCTTGAACCCTCAGACTAGACGTCAGACACCAGATAAAAGTCTAAATTATAGTTTATTATTAATAATAAAAATAATAATAATAAATGTGCACAAAGCACCCTCCACTCCACAATACTCAAATAATAATATTTCCAATAAACAATAACCAATCCTCCACTCCCAGACGCGTTGCCACCCTTCCACCCAGCTCAGCTCAACGTCTGGGATTTCCCGTCGTCCTTTTATATTCCCTGACCCGGAAGTGTTTCCCATCTTACAGTCCATGTGATTTCTTATCACTTCCGGGTCAGATAAAAAGTCCTTCTTTTCAACCCGGAAACACGACGTTCCCTCTGGTCATATGATTATAAGGTGCTTCCGGGTTATAGGGCACGTATAAGTCCTTGAGCCTCCCTGCAGCGTCCTCTGGTGGGCCCCACGGTGTCCAGCAGGGTTGGGAATAAAATCTCCATTGTCCATAATTCCCTGCTGGTCTTCGGGGCACTTCCATGCTACAGGGAGGGCTCCATCTAGCGGCCTGGGGGTATTGGCTGGGGTAAATGGCCGGCCATCCCTCACAATACAGTATATATATATATATATATATGGTATAAACAAAAGACAAGGCCTGGTTTCAGAGCAGTTGGGGTACATCCCTATTTAATACTGTAGATAAAACATTAAACAAAAAGCAAAATAATTGTCCAGAAGGAGTGGTGTTATTGGAAGGTCAGAGGTGGACTCAGAGGAACTCTTCTGGGTTGTTGTCCTTCTGGTTGTAGAAGAAGATGACAGACACTAAGTTTGCAGTGTCACCTCAAACTCCTTCTTCAATGTTCCCCAAATTTGTCTTTCATATGGCTGGTGACATGACACATATATGACAATATAAATGGGTGTCATAGTGGTATAATGATTATGGCTGTTGCCTCACAAATCCAATGCACTGGGTTAACATGTCAGTCATTAGCTGTATGGAGTTTGTCTGTTGTCTTCTGCATCTTCAAAGATGTGTGTTAGTTTAATAGGTGATTCCATATTGATCCTTTGTGATTGAGTGCATAAGAGGACCCTCTGATATATAAATATCTATTATACAAATATTCAAACATATATATACAGTATATATAGATATATAAAATCTATTTATGTATATGTGTATATATATGTACATATGCAGTTCCCTCCACTATTTTTGGCACCCCTTATTAATATTAAATTAATAAGAAGGGTTAGAAAAAACTCACTGCTGAAGAACCGTCATCTTGCACTAAAAAAATGAGAAACAAACTTTTAATTGAGACAAGTTCATTCAAAGATAAACAAAGCCCTCATTAAGAACTAAATATTTTTAACAAAAAAACATGTGCCACAATTGTTGGCACCCTTGGAAATTTATGTGAAACAATGTAACTGAAACATGTTTCTAATTTAAATTGGAAATTGTTAAGTTGATTGGAGTGTATTGAAACTTTCCAGCTGAAGTCAATGACTTCCTGATTAATTTTTAAAAGGGGTGCCAATAATAGTGGATTCCACTCTATATATATATCTATTGTGGCGAGCGGCTGGGGGCGGTACCCAGCCAGGACGCCTGGAAGGACCGAAGGAGGGAGTATCCCTTTCCGGACCATGAGAGGGCAGCCGCCCTGGATGGTAGGGGGACCACGGGAACAGAGCTTGAAAGCTCAACCCTGTAGGGGCCCGTGGTCATCGCCAGGGGGTGCCCGGATGCCTGAAGAGCCCTGGCCCACAGCACTTCCACCACACCCGGAAGTGCTGGGGGGAAGAAGACCAGGGACACCTGGAGTGCTTCCGGGTGCACAGCCAGAACTTCCGCCACACCGGGGAGTGCCAGCAGTCACTCATTGGGAGGCACCTGGAGCACATCCAGGTGGATATAAAAGGGGCTGCCTCCCTCCATTCGATGGCTGGAGTCGGGAACGTAGCTGGACAGAGCTCGGAGGAGAGGAGTGGAGGCGGACCTGAAGGAGAGGCATTGGAAGAGGCCTGGACTTTGGGGTGAAGTGGGTTGTATGTGTGCACTTTGTAATATAATTATTGTAAATAAACGTGTGTTGGGTGATAAAACGATGTCTGCCTGTCTGTGTCCGGGCTGTGCTCCACAATGGCATCCCAGATGGGGCTCTCTGCCTGCTATAAGGCGGGGACCCATCAACTTAAATAATTTTGTGGATGGCCCGGCGCAGCAGGTGAGCCCACACACGTGCCACAGGAGCGGCACGCACACAACCCCGCGAGAGCAACTTGCCCCACAGACCGGCACCAGTCAGCAGATGGGCCATTCCCACCTGGTGTGGGAAGATGTCAACGGGCGTAGCAGGAGTGCAGCGAGCTCCTACGAGTGCGGCGCCGCTGGAGGCGTCCTGGACAGCATTGCATCTAGCGAGGCCACACTGAAGATGTTTCCTTGGACAGACGGGACCCGGGAGTTAAGTTCCCTGCCTAATGGCAGTAGGCCCTGTGGGGCTGGACTTTGTTCATGTGTTGCAGGCAGGTACTGCCTGGATCTGCGTCGGTGGCAGACGCATGCTGATCTGCGGAGCTTCGACAGCGTGGCGGCACTTGGAAAACTTGCGAAGAAGGAGTTGCTGCAGCTTCAAAGGCCACGGTAGCTGCGAGGCTGCCTGGAGACTCGCCAGTGCACCAGGAGGAGGGGAGATAAGATGGCCATGGACCGGAAGTCCCTCCCCGAGACAGGCAAGGGATTGGACAGTGTGTGTTGTGTGCCCGCTGATGATTCGCCGGAGGCGGGACCAACAAATGTCCATCCCGAGCTGGGGAAGGACTCGATTGGGCCTAAAGAGAGGCGCCACAGGACACAGTCTGTGGGTGTGATGTGTTGTGTGCCCGCTGATGATTTGTCGGAGGCGGGACCAACAAATGTCCGTCCCGAGCTGGGGAAGGACTCGATTGGGCCTAAAGAGAGGCGCCACAGGACACAGTCGGTGGGTGTGACTGACGAAAAGATAAGTCCACCACCGGCTGACAAACTGTGCTTGCTCATGGCTCTGCGTGAGCTGGAGGAGTGCCTTCAGCCTGCAGAGTCGCTCTTGCAGGTGATACGCGTCCTCCGTAGAGGATTGAAGGAGCTGGAGGTGAAGGTGGTCGCGTCCTTGATGATGCTGCGACAGTGGGCGGATCAGTGCAACACTGGAGTCTTCGGCCGGAGGGATGCAGCGGGGCAGGTAAGTGGAACTGGCCCCGCAAAGAATAACGGAGAACCCAGCGAAAAGAACCGTGATGTAATACGTGATCAGATTCAAGTAGCGGGGACTCTGATAGTGAGAGCTGAGCGCGCGGTGAGGGGGGGAGAGAGCGAGAGGGCAGGCAGGACACCAGCTGATGAGTGCCATGGGTCCTAGCGCCCTACGCCCTGAGCCAGCATTGGTCTCACGCCGCTCCACAGGGACTCAGACCGGACAGAGT
Organism: Erpetoichthys calabaricus; assembly: GCF_900747795.2. Taxonomy (NCBI): domain Eukaryota; kingdom Metazoa; phylum Chordata; class Cladistia; order Polypteriformes; family Polypteridae; genus Erpetoichthys; species Erpetoichthys calabaricus. Next base: position 126,192,476 of record NC_041402.2, on the reverse strand, counting down.
CTATACCTTTCCCATAGGGAGACCCAAACTGTCACAGCGTCCCAGAGGAAGAGGAGGAACCGAGGGAAGAGAGCCGGTTCCTACGATAAGGGCGGACGTGAGGCAGGATGCTCACGTCCAGAGAAGGGCCGCCCTCTGTGGAGGCAGAGGGAAACCCCAAAGTCGGCTGAGGTGATGGGGGTGCGAGCGGTCCTGTCTGATGTCCCAACTAGGGGGGGCACGGAACCCACGTAGGGGGTGCAGAATGGACAAATTCTGGGGTGCCGGTCGGAAGGGGGAGCACTACCTGTGTGTGGCACAGAAGGATGCCAGGTGGTGGTGTCCAGGCAGCATCTCCACCCCTGTTTCTGCTTGTTGTGTTGCAGGACCGAGCCCTGGAGCTGCAGTAGGACCTGCTTCGTGGGAGATCTGCGCTCATGGGACGGGCCGCTGGCCCCTATGGGTCTCAGCTGGTGATGAGGCACTGTGGCAAGCGGCTGGGGGTGTGCTGTCTCTATGTGTTCTTGCTATGCTCCCTAGGTCCAAGTATCCTCTTGGTTGCCTCGCATTCAGAACACCAAAGGAGAGTATCAAGAAGTTGCCTGTAGAACCTTTTTTGTAAGCAAACTGCATAAGTGGGAGCAGTTGATCCCAGTCCCTAATGTCTGTCAGTACAGGCTTTTTTAACACCCGTGTTAAAGTCTGGTTTAACCTATCCACCAGACTCGTCCACCAGTGCGTGTGAAACAGATGCTTTTAAGGAATGTGGTGATTTTTTTTAAACATACTAAACATGAAGGGTGTCTGTCCCCTGGTCTGTTAAAATCTCTGTAGGGGTATCTGCCCACACGAGGACCCTCAGCTACTCTTGGAAAGAGTCTGGGATTTACCCACCCAAATTGGAAAATATTTGGGGTACTGAGTAGCATAATCGATAAACACCAGAATGTATGTTGGGCCAATAGTTGAGGAAGTTCAGATGTACAAGTGGAGAATGCTCGAAGAATCCTCATATACCAACCATAATGTAAGCTTTAGCAAAACAACAAACTTCAGACTAGTGGGAAACAAGTTGTTTGCACTCTTCACCCTGATTTTTCACTACCTTGTATAAAATAGTCATTGCCAAGCATGAAATGTGGTCCTTGCGTCATGTTCTGTGTGGTCTCTGGGTATAGGAACTGTTTTAAAGAGTTCTAATCTATTGTCCCAAAGCTGTAGCTGACTCCAGACGTGAGTTACATGGGGAGGTCAGAAGTGCGGTTTAAAGTGGCTGTGATTAAGTGCAGAGTCAAGACAAGAGTGGGGCAAACACTTAGGCCTCATCCACACATACCTGGGTATTTTTTAAAACAGGAGGTTTCCTCCTTCATTTTAAAAAAAATTACATCCACATGCGCACCATTTTTAAAAAAATGTCAATCAAAATGAAAACACAAAAATCCGCTGTCAACAGCATGAAACAGGCTTAGATAACAAAGAGAATATCATTTAGATTAATGTCCATCACCCTTTTTTTCAAATGTCTGTTCAGCATGGGATTTGCAAAAATACGGGCATCATGAACACTACCTGGCCATTTCACTACGACGTCAATAAATGAACAGTTGTGATCACAGGTGGCTTCTATGCTAAGAGTAAACCTCTCCTTTCTTTTCAAATAATCTATGGAATTTGTGGATGGCCAGTTTATTTGTACACGAGTCGTGGTGAAACCCTGCTACAAGTTCCTATACTTTAAACTCAGGGACAGGTTATCGTATATACACAGGGCCCAAGTGAACTGTAATTGCTTCACACACTTGCCTTACTATTTTAGAAACCACCTGTCTTGACAACCCAAAGGCATTTGTTGTTGTGAGTAATCTCCCCTTGTCTGCTAAATAGTAGAGTGTGCAGGCAACTTTTTTGACAACACTGACAGGCAATCTCATTACAGTTGTCTTTCCTTCAATGTGTAGGCAAAGCAGCTCACTTTAAAAACAACAGCGATGTCCTTGATAAATAAAATTGCCTTCAGCAACAACCACTTCATTCTCGAAGTTGTCCCACCAACTTAGAGGTCTGTGTTGCCAGAGTGTTCAATGTAGCAGTGACCTCCATAGCGCATTCTGACACCTCTGTTGCTTAATATAGTGATAAAGCAATTGTTCATTTTAATGTAAACATGTAATAAGTTCTGTTAGCAAAGTTAACACCAGCACTACGTTAGCTATGGCTGCAATTGCACAAAATTGCTTCATTGCACACTCTGACATCAATCAAAGAAGATACCGGTGCACACTCTGATGTTTCTAAATATCTTAACCCTAGAAGGTGTTTTTCAAAAACTCCATTTTCAGGGACCTAAAATGCAGTTTGTTTGTTGAGGAAAGGCCAAAATGCATATAAAACGCTGCATTTTAAAAAATAATCAGGTATGTGTGGAGAGGGTCTTAGTTGGTGGGATGAAGAGATGTCAGCATCTGGAAAGTGTGAGAGAGAAATGGAAGATGAGAAAGAGAGTATTCTGGTGTGGTACTGTGTCACTGTGTGCAAGACATTCTAGATGCACAAGACCAATTCAACAGCCATTAGGCATGCACAGAGAGGAGGATTATGGTCTTATGTTTACTTTGTATTCTCTTTTCTCTATCCTAATTTTACTGATTTGTTTAATAAAGATACTGCCCTTGCAGGTTCTGCTACCCTCAATTAGAAGCAGGACAAAATAATATGGAAAAAAGAAGGGTGTGGAGCCCTGAGATCAAAAGAAAGACAAATAGCTGAAGAGGATAGGAGTGGCAGAATGGGTGACACAGCTAATGAAGAACAGTGCTAGCGTAGCTAGGGCAGCGAGTTAGGCCTAGTGTCCTGTGTGGTTTTATCAAGGGTTGTTACAGTACCTTTTACATTCTTCTCTTTTGCTAAAACTTACATTTTTCTGTTTTTTTTTGCTTACTTGCCTGTTCCTCTCTTTTGTTAAAAACAATAAATCTACAAAATGAATAAATGTACAAAAATATATTTTATCAGAAATTTGGCAGCTAATATCAAGTAACAATAGCCTTGGTAGTTGTGTTATGCAAACAGTTTAACTCGACAATTGAAAATAATTAACCATGGCCTATTTCTAATGTGCAAAAATAGAGGAGTGGTGGTGGTGCTTTTTTATTTATGCTAAGACTTTATTTTTTGGTTTTATCAGCTTCATACCATGCAATTTCACTTTCTCTCATCTCATAGGTTCGGAAAGCAATTTGAGATCACACTGCTTTTGCAGAGTCTAGTGATGATCCTTACTATGCTGGCCATGCTTCATCTTTGTTGCTCTGTTCAAACAGCCAGCAGAATTGTCACTAAACAGCATCATTTCACAGGTATCAATTCATTTCTTCTTTTTGCATCTTACCCTTAGTTGTACTAATAAATACATCTGTACCATCACAAACAGTTGTGACACAGTAAACACAATTAGCTGAAATTAAGAGTAACTGAGTGATATTTTTGTCTACTATGATTAAGCAAAAACATATTTCTGCATAATCATAGAGATATTATATATCTGTATAGGTGGTGTCCAGCAACTTTTTTCAGTATTATTATATTGTCTGGGCGGCACGGTGGTGCAGTGGGTAGCGCTGCTGCCTCGCAGTTGGGAGACATGGGGACCTGGGTTCGCTTCCCGGGTCCTCCCTGCGTGGAGTTTGCATGTTCTCCCTGTGTCTGCGTGAGTTTCCTCTGGTTTCCTCCCACAGTCCAAAGACATGCAGATTAGGTGGATTGGCGATTCTGAATTGGCCCTAGTGGGTGTGTTTGTATGTGTCCTGTGGTGGGTTGGCACCGTGCCCGGGATTGGTTCCTGCCTTGTGCCCTGTGTTGGCTGGGATTGGCTCCAGCAGACCCACATGACCCTGTGTTTGGATTCAGCGGGTTGGAAAATGGATGGATTATGTTGTCTTTATTATAACATTTTGTAGTTATAGCATTTGTTACATAACATAGCATCCTCAAACCCACTTAGTTTAACTCATAGTCCCTAGTGGCTTGAGCTTATTCCAGTAGCATGAGTACAAGTCAGGAATCAGCCTTGGACAAAGTGCCAGTCTATTACAAGGCCTACTCTCACTCACAGTCAGCCAGTTTGAAACTGCTAATCCACCTAGCCTTCCTGCCTTTGAGGATATGGGAGGCAAGCTGTAGTGCCAGTAACAGATTCAGGAAAGAAGCAACCATGGACAGCATTTAATAAATGCAAGCTGTGACGGACGTCTAGGGTTCTTTCCTGGCTGGGAGGCCGTTACAAAGGAAGGACCGGAGGAGCAGATGTGTACATGGCACTACCTCCCCTGGAGAACTAGATGGCAGCCCCCCGGAATGTAGCGGCACCTTGGATTCCCACAGGGCTCCATGGGAGTTGGAGTTTGGCACAGCCCTGTTGGGTTGCATGGGGGCTGCCAGGGAGGAGCTGCAGAGCCCTGCTTTGGGCTTCCACCACACCTGGGAGTACTTCCAAATAGTGCTGATAAAAGTGCTGTCTCACTTCACCCAGACAGCCAGAGTTGGGAGGAGGAGGACAAAGCTTGCTGGAGGAGGAGGGGAGGTGGAAGACAGAGACAGAGAAAGAGAGAGGGAAGAAAAGTGCTGAGTGCTTTATTATTGTGCTTATTGTGACACTGCTTATTGCTGTGGGAAACTCTTGCTTGAGGAGTTTCCTGGATAAAAAGCCTTTGTGTGTGGTGGACTTGTGCCTCACATCTGTTTGTGTCACGTTTGGGGAGTTGGTTCTCCCCCTGGTGGCCACAAATCTTTAATGGAAACGGACATTGAACTGAATGCAAATCATTGTCCCATCATAGTATCTGATTGTATGATGTTCAGTGAAAATCATAAGTTGTAAAATTATAAATAAACAATACACATGTAAAGAACTACCCAAGCTCTGCATTGCAGAATTTGTAATACTAATTCATTATATTCGTCAATTTATCTTTTTGTATATAGAACCATATGAAAGAAACAAAGTTACAAATCATAATAAAGTAACACATAATATAATACCATCATCAAGTGAAATGGATTATACCATAGCACAACTGAAAAATTTGTACCTTTCATTTATCTTTTATTATAGAGTTGCATTTTGTTTAAGGCCATGTTGTGAGTGAATGTAGCTCTGTGTGCACCAGTGATAGGTGTGCCATCCAGGACTGGCTCCTGTTTTGTGCTTGTGCTGCCAAAATAAGTTCCATCTCTTTTTGGCTGTAAGATGTAATACATAAATAGGGAAACAGAAAATTCAGATGATCAATTTGCAGTCTATACTTCAGCACCATCCTATACTTCAGCACCATGACAAAAGTTTATTAGAATTTTCATGTAGGTAAATTAACATTTTCATGCTTTAATCAAGAAAATGTACACTCTAAATGATGCTTGTGTGGAATGGCATGATTCATGGATGTGGCTTTTCCCTTGCCATAAACATAGATTTATAAAAGATATGTTGAAAAATTGGTTTCTAGCAATTTGAGGATAATGGTTTATAACTCTAATTTTAGTTTTCTGGGATTTTTCTGCAATTGGAATGGATAAAAAATAGATGGTAAACAATAAAAATCTCCTAATGTGAATTTTATACCCATCTACCCTTCTGCAAGTTACATCCTGTCGAAACAACTAGAATATAAGGCACATTTCATCTGGTTCCTGCTTGTTAAATGCACAGTAATGCAAAAGATTATGTTACGTATTTAAACTAGAATATGGTGTTGTGCCTAGTGTTCCTGCTTTATGTCTTATGCTGCGGGGATATTCTTTGTAACTGATAAATGGATCATAAAAAAGTGATCCACACATTCTGATAAACTCCCGGTGATTATGAATTACAAATATCTAAAGTGTACTGTTTTACTATTGACAGGCCAGATTGAGAACACTAATGAGTTAGGAAGCAAATTGTAATGGATAATACAAAAGAACAAGCGTAAAAAGAAAAGGTTTTATACCCAGAATTTCAATGTAAAATTTTAAATAACAGCAGATATGGGATGCAAGGAGAGCTCAAAACTGAGCAATGCTCACTACAAACATCAAAATCCACACAAATAAAACAGTACATCCAAGTCAAAGGCAAGTCAAAGGCGTAAAGAAATTTTCTTGACTTTAGCATGCCACAGAGGGTGAGAACACAATAGAAGTGAGCTGCCATTTAGAGTATATTTCCTGAGACATTTTTTAGGTCATGCTGGAACGTGTTTCGTGCCGAACAGGTGTCTGTAAAGCACTCTTTCTCCTTGTCCTTACTGTTTCCTGCTGGTATTTTAATTTTGATCACTGACTGCATCATCTTAAGGATCAGCAGATTTCCCAGTAATGTCATCATGTGTGCCACGTAGGACATATAGAATAGGAACACACCAAACCTCACTGCATAGGAAAGTTCCCCTAAATGTAGAACCAATACTTATTACTGCCAATGTGAAGAAAATCTTTTTCAGGGTGTCTGTCTCTGTTTAAAGGATTCATGCGCCCTTAGTAGTCCTAGTTAGCCGTGAAAACAGATGTGATGCCACTGCCTGTAGGTGTGAGCCAGTTTCATTTACTGCAAGCCCATAATGGAGGTACAAATGCCACCCACCTGGGGTGGATCACCGTTTCGTAAAACAAGGAGGGAATTTAACATTTTAAAAGAGAAAATAATACCCTTTTTTATTCTACATAGGAATATTAAGTAAATAGTATGCACAAAATCAAGATGATCAGTACATAATTCTTTGATATAAATATTTGCAATAAATTGTTAGAAAATATAATCATCTTGATATATACATAAATAGTACTATCTTGATGTAAATGGTTTTCATCAGAATGCAGTCAGAAGGCTTGATGAACGATGATCGCCAAGGCTGAGGATGATTTACAACCACGAATGGATTAGAGCTTTCTTGTGGGTATTTGATTATCGTGCATTTTTTTTTTGGATAATCAGATTCTATTCCTGCTTCTCAGTACTGCTGGGCAGCTATTTTTTAAAATACATTTGCTTAATCAGTATTCCTAATCTGTTACTCTGCAAGATGTCATCAGTTTTTTTTTTTTTTTGCTTTTTTTGATCAACGGAAAGTTTAAATGATCTTTCACTTCCTTTTCAGATATTCAACAGAACTCAATGCCTTTTTCAACAGGGTGCTGTTATGTGATCATTTGTCCTATTAGGTGGCAGATGCTGGCTTTTATAGTATGCTACATAGGAGGCAGAAAGCTTAAAGAATGCTGATTATTTCTCATTCTGATGTAAAAAAAATGTGGTTACATAACACTGGGGACAAATACTAACAAATAAACTTTTTGCCCTCTGTTCAACTTTACTGTATGTTATTATTAGGTTTTGTGCAAAGCAGATTTGAATGAGCATCTTCACTTGCATTGCTAATGAAATAAAAACACAGCCTTCTATATTTTAAGTGTGGCTTATCACTATAACATCCCAGCGTGCCTTGTCTTCTAAGCACATAAAAGCCATATTCCATAGCAAGTGGTAAAAACAAACTTGTTGAGGATGAGAATTGGACTGTCTCATCGAGCCTGGAGAAAAAAGTGACATGTCACTTACTGCTGTTGTGCTCTCCATTGTGTTGTCTTCTTCAGTTCATGGTGTGATGGTCTTCATCAGTTTGGTAAGAGATGCTTCTTTCAGATGTTAGTAAGAGAAATAGTGTAAGGTTAAGCAAGTAAATTTATAGATGTTCTGTCCAACCCCTAGAGCCAGTAGGGCGTCATAGTACTTAAAGGCCTCTGAGACAAGCCAATTCCAAACAGCTATACCTCAGACCAATGGGGAAACAGAACATCTTAACACCTGCCCCCAAACCATATGTTAAGGTAACCTGGCTTCCTTGCGGGGGTTGAAAGACTTTAGCAGAGAAATACTCGCCAAACTGGTTTAAGGCACATCCCCCCCATCTCTGTCGTAAAATTCAAAGAGACCCATTCCTAAACGGGGGTAAACCTGAATACTTCTCTCTAATGTAACACTAAATTACATTGCTTTGCCTAAATTACAAATAAAGACATACAAAATATTTATCAAGTTATATGCAAAATCTTACATCACAAAACTGAGTAAAGCCTGGATGTCCCCCACAACCCTGTGCAAATTCTACAGGCGTACTGTGGAATCCATCCTGACAGGATGCATCACATCCTGGTACAGCAACTGCTCAGTTCAGGACTGCAGAGCTCTGCAGCATGTGGTGAACACAGCACAGCAGATCACAGGCACATAGCTCCCTGCGATCCATGATATCCACACTACACGCTGTCTCAGGAAAGTGAACAGTATCAGGCTGGACCCCAGCCACCCTACACTGTCACTTTTCACCCTCCTCCCATCTGGGAAGCAACTAAATTCCATTTGGACGCGCACCTCCAAGTTCAGGAACAGTTTCTACCCAACTGCAATCAGACTCATGAACAGACTCATGAACAATCAGTAACCTTGTGTCACCTCCACTGCTACCTGCACATATACTTCTGCCACTGTCTCTATTTATTCCTAGGATTCTGGTTTTATTTATTTACTTATTTATATTCATTTATTTATTGTGTGTGGGTTTTTTTTTTGTCTATGTTCACTGTCTGCTGGGGCACATACAAGAAAGCATTTCATTGTACATGGTACTTGTACTTGTACACATGACAATAAAGAATTGAATTGAATTGAATTGAACATCAAAGGATAGATTTTATAATGCACATTTCATCTTAGTTGATGTGACTTTTGGTTCATGCAGATCTAAGTGTCTCTTCTGCAAACAGCAACTCAGCCTGCTGAAAGGAGACTCAAATGGAAATGATGATATGTTTACTAATTTTCTGAATAATATTGAATAAAACTGTAGTCTGTCGGCAGACATTTAATAGTGTAAAAGTTCTGTCCACCAAAACAAACCTGTTATTCTCACATTGAAATAAATTAAGCTCCCAGCTTAATTTAACTGGGAGCAAAAAGATACTGATCTGCTCTTTTTGATATAGTTCTTGATTCTCCATTCAAAAATTCCTTCCACTATACAACCATTTCTTCCTTTTTAATCTTGGTCAAGGTCACAGAAATCAGAGCTTTTGGCTGCAAGGCAAGAACCTACCCTGAACTGGGCACACATCCATCGCAGAGTTCATTCAATCATGCACTGACATTCATTAATAGACTGATAATTTAGAGTGGTCTGTTACAGCAGCATGCCTGTCTTTGGCATGTGAGAAGAAAATAGAAGTACCTAAACACACACACACACACACAGATGGAAACAGGTGGAATGTGCCCACGACCCACTGTGCGGTAGTAGCACAAACCACTGCGGTATTGAGTCAGCAACTTGGTACTGAACTCTAACCTTGGGTCTGTGATAAAGTCTAATCATGTCAGTATATAAGAATGTCTATAGATTTAGGAAAAATAGACTGTTTATTTACTATATGTAATATTAAATAATCAAATAATATTCCTGCTTCTCAGTACTGCTGGGCAGCTATTTTTAAATATACCTTTGCTTAATAAGTATTCCTAGCGATAACCTATAACCTAGCCATAAGCTGTGATGTGGTTTCTTCTGTGGCAAACACAGGGGAAAAGACAACATGGTATAATCATGCACTTATGTTTAATTGATCTTCTTTGGACAAAACAAAAACATTCACTTTTTTTGTTTCCGTTTGTCTAAACCAGTTAATAGATTAATCTCATCACATTTAAACTGTGCCCATTGAAAAAGAGTTTATCCACTCACTACTGATCTACTGACGTCCTTCTCTCTATAAATAGGCAGCATGTGTACCTGTTATGTAATTGAGTTAATGATTGCAAGTTGGACACCATTCATATGGACAAAGATGTTGATTCCTTATTTGTAGCAATTAAAGGGCTGAGATGAACCCCTCTCCATATGAATTATGTCTGTGTCTTAAAAAGTGAAAGGGTATACCCAGGGCAGAACAGAATGTGCTTGAGACCTTCTGAGAGAGAGCAAGGGCTGATTTTGTGTACTGAGACTTTCTGTACTGTCATGGAGAGTTTAGCAAGGAAAATTGTGGGATTGGAATTTTTGCAGCAACAGGTGAGAAGCACAAGGAAATGAAAAGAAGATTTGCATTTTTTGTTGTGATGGACAGCATGCATGTGCTAGCATCCTGTCAGGATGGGTTCTGGTTCCTTACCTGGCCAGGAGGTCATGCCAGTGAGTGGGCACCTTGGCTTTCCCAGCAGGGATGGACGGAAGACTCTTACCTGGCCGGGAGGCTAGTAGGATGTCAGAACGAGAGAAAAAAAATGAGCAGGGCTACATGCCAGGTGGCACCATCCCTGGGTGCTGCAGTGGTCTATGTTCCCTACTTTGTGGGGCTTCCATTTGACCTGGGTCCAAGATAAAAAAAGCTGCTCAGTCTCATCCAGGTGATTTGGAGTCAGGTGGAAGAGGACAGCGCTCACGTGGGAGGAGTGGAGGAAAAGAAGAGATATTTGAAGTTGTGGTTGTGTTTATTAAGAAGCATTTGTAATGGTCATTGTCATTGATAAACCTTGTATTTGCACACTGTAATTATGTCTGTAAGGTTGTGTTGGTTTGGGGTGCTGCTTGTCACACTGTGTTTTACTACTCGCTCCCAGCCTTATCTTTAAGAAATCTCAGTTACAGTACATCAGTAATTGGTTATAGTGTGCTTATCAAACCTATGGCCTGAGGGTTAGAAATACACCTGAGCCAACTCTGTATGTCTCAATAGATGTTGAAAGTCCTTTTACTGACAAACTCATCATGAAAAAGACGCATTTTGAAATAAATAGGACTGCCTTTAAAAGAGCCATTCTGAAATGAGCCATCGGAAAAGTCCAGTTTATTAATAAAAAGCAATTAAAAATAAAACCATTTTGAAATAAAATCTGCAATAATTAAATTTAAAATATTTAAAATTACTGAAACTAAATAAAACAGTGGAATTGTGTTTCATAAAAATTAGATGATTTGCATTTATTTTTAAGCTTTTTTGTTATAATTTAATGACTCGTACAGTATATTGCTGCATTTTTTCATGTCATTAATATTTTTACATTTTTTCACAATTGAATGACACATTTATATACTTCACTTTCCAATTTGATTAATCATTTTGTAATTGTTTTTTTATTTACTTAATTTCGCTCAGATGGCACTCCATTGTTTCACTTCAGAGCACATTGATTTTGAGTCTTTTCATAATGTTCTATGCCTGACATCATTCTTGTTTCAATGTAGCATATGTCTAACTTGAAAAGCCTTCACATTTTGTAATCATCTATTGGACTATGTAGGTACCGAAAGTGTATGGATGGAAATTTCACTACTCCACACTCAGTGAATCAAGGAGTTTTGTCACATCTTTTCATGATTTATGACAGAATACTAATACAGCTATCAGTTAGCCTATTAACAGTAATTAATAGCTGTACATTTCAAAAAATTAAAGATGTTCAAAGCAACTAACAAACAGAGGAGATGGAAACTCTTCTTAGTGTAGTTGCATAAGATATGTTCATTAAGGACACATGATGACAAATTGCCTGCTCTTGCCAAAACAAATGAAATGTTAAATTTTAGGTATAGACCTGTGCCTGTATTTATTAAAAATTTATCAAAGTGTGGATGAGCATACATATGTGAATCACAAACAATATCACAGTAGCAACACACTGGTGATCATGGAAACAAACAGCTGTAGTTTCAAGCATATTACCCTGAAGATAAACAGTGCTGGATGGGTGACTGACAGCGAAATGTCACACAAGTATGCTGAGCTCTGCACTCCACAAACCTCTGGAACATTTGCATTTCACTTTACAAGTCCTGGAAGATTCAAGATGGCAGGTGAAGAATCTTGGAGTATTGGATAAAGAGAGCCTTGCAGAAGATATGGGGTTGAGGCATGGAGCAAGACACGGCACGCAAAGATAATCTGAAATACTGGAAGAGTTAATGTGACTTCAGTAATAGAGCAAAAAAGTCCATGGTTAGATTTGGTATAACCGTAACAGCAGGAAAGTGATTCGACTGTGGATCATTCATTGTTAAATAAACGTGCCTGATTTCTGGTTTTAATTTCATACAGTGTACAGTATATGTGTTTTAGCATTTTCATCTCAATGCTAGTTTAAGTAAAATTCTATATGGTACAGTATGTATTAGTATATGTTGTAGCGAAGTGGCAACAATTATGTGCAGCTTAGTACCATATCCTACCTTATTATGTTTTCATTCTTCTTCTTCTTCTACTTCTTTGAATGTTATTACTATTTTTATTAATATTAACTTTGTGGTGAAGTCTTAATATTGATACAAGAAAACTACAGAGTCATCATGATTTCCAAGGAAACTACAAAATGTCTTCATGAGTGCCATTTTGCAGCTTCTGGTGCCGTAACATAGCGATATCATTCATTCTCAAACATAAATACTTTTCATTTCCTACTCTGTGGTATGACAAATTCTTACCCTAGCCAGGGTTTTAGTGCAATTCCTAGGAGTAATTCTGAGATACTTGATAAATACGAGCACTGATCTTCAAGTGTGTGTTCACAAAAAGTGTAAAAATCCCATGTCATATGAAAATCAATCACTAATCTATTTTCACCAAACCGTTATTTAGATAAATGATGTATTTAAGTCATTTGTTCTATGTTGTGCTTTATACTTTTGCAATAGAGGGCTGCTACACCTGGAAATATGACTGAAGACAGTGGTAAAAAATAGATGAACATATTTTCAAATTTTATACAGTTTCCAAACTGCTAAAGACTCCATTGAAGTCTTTTCTAGTATAGATGCAGTATGAAGCTAACACTCTGACAGTTTGGTGCTGTGCTCAGATTTTGAAAATCTCAAAAATCATCTTTTTTTATCCAGTGTCAGAAAATTACAGCACATTTCAATTAATTGTGGTCGGTGCGTAAGTGAGCTCTATGATGAACTGACACCCAATAATGTCAAATTGAGCTCTGTTTAAACATAATTGTAAGAGGAATTAAGCATGCTTTGTTATGTCAGGTGTATTTTAATTGATACTTTTTGAGAACATGGACAACAGTGAAGCCATCATTTCCAGAGTGGGTGTATAGCATGTTTAAAATTTCCCCAAATGGCCTTTCAGGGCTCTGCTGACAAACATAATAACACTAAATTGTGCATCCTTCCTATTCATACTCTTGTTGCTGTGGATATGGGATGGTGTTTAGAAAATCGTGGACAATAAGGGAAAGCTGGCGCAAGGAATTGATTATTGCACCAAATTTAAGAACTCCTCACTCAGCTCATTCCAGAATATCTTTTCTTATACTGATTTAACATCTGCATCACTCTTTCAGAGACTGAAATTGAAAAAAGGTGTTAGCATCAATTTCCTTGCACTGATGAACAGTGAGATATGTAGAGACATCTCTTAACATAAATTATTTCTTTTTGTCTACAGATTCTAAATGGAATTTCATCCTTGACCGTTTCTAAATTTAAGTATCACTGTTTGTTTCATAGGCGGCACGGTGGTAGCGCTGCTGCCTAGCAGTAAGGAGACCTGGATTCGCTTCCCGGGTCCTCCAGGCGTGGAGTTTGCATGTTCTTCCCGTGTCTGCGTGGGTTTCCTCCCACAGTCCAGAGACATGCAGGTTAGGTGCATCGACAATCCTAAATTGTCCCTAGTGTGTGCTTGATGTGTGTGTGCCCTGTGGTGGGCTGGTGCCCTGCCTGGGGATTTGTTCCTGCCCTGGGTTGGCTGGGATTGGCTCCAGCAGACCCCCGTGACCCAGTGTTAGGTAATAGCGGGTTGGATAATGACTGACTGACTGCTTGCTTCATCTTTATATACACAGTACAGAACCTGAGATACACAGAGGTCTCCAGAATTATCTGCACCCTTGACATTCTAAGCTATATTTTAAAGTGTATGCAAAATGTGGCACACAAAAATAGGAAAACCTTCATGCATGTTCTCCCCATGTCTGCAGGTGAAGATAATTGGTGAGTTGAAAGCGGTCCAGTGTGAGAGTGGTCTGATGTTACCAGAAACTGGATTAAGCAGGATTGAAAAATAATGGATTGAGCTTTTAAATGAATAATACTTTATTCTTGATAAACATAAGTATCAAAATAATTGCATCTCCTTTGTCTGGAAATTGATGCAATCTCCATCGGCACAAATGACTGGACAAAGCCATTAATTAGGTTGAAAGCCACACTCGGAGGGCCCTGGGACCATTCCTCAATGCAGAGTAAGATTTTCCATGCTTGTTGGGTACCTTCATGAATTCAGACCATATGCTTTCACTCATGTATTCCCGACAATAAATTTAAACTCAGACATAAAGTTGAGTTTTAAGTTTTCAGTCACTTTTAGCTTTCTGGAACTGACAGAAAGGCTTTTCCAATAGAATAATATAATACAAAGTAGAATCCATGGTGTTCTTTGTCTTTAACATGTATCCTATTATGAGTGTCAGAAGAATGTCCTACAATATCAATGCTTCACTTCTGTAGTTCACCATTAGTACAGTAGGAGGTTCTGGTCTACTCTGATGTAGTGCTGGGCGGTATACCGCTTCATACAGAAAACCGTTTTTTATTTTTGTTATGATATGGATTTTTCTTATACCGCAACACCGGTTTAAATTGCCTAAACAACGTTCGGAATGTGGCGCAGCAGGAAACTGTTTAAGGGGGGACCTTTTTCACTGCTACACCGCTAAACAGATACAATGGAGTACATGCATAAGCGGAAGTGTTGTGAAGGGCTCTTTTTCACTGCTACACCACTAAATAGGCATGCAGCGGAGTTCATGTGGTAGTGGAGGTATTGCGTGGTGAAAATGGGCAGAGAACATTCCAAAACTGAAGCTGTAGCAGACAATAAAGTTGAACATGATGACATAGAAGAACTTTTGCCGAAAAAAAGGAGTCACATCCATTGCCCGGAGATATTTTGGTTTTAAAAGGTCAGATGTGGACAATTATGTTCAAATCTGTGAATACTGTTTCTGTACTACTGGATAGTTGTACTTGTTTTATTTTTTTTCAATACATTGTAATGTACCTGGGTACTGTGTAATAGTGTGACGACATGTTGACTTTATTCTCGTAATTTGTCATTAAAGTAGAACATCGTAAACTAAACTTCATCGTAAAATGAATATGTAATTTACTAGATTTTCTCAAACCCCGTCATAAGTTATGTAGCACATTAAATGCTTTGTGTTAAGTGTTCCCCAACCCATGTTAAAGTGGTACGTGCTTCTTAAACTGACTGGCCGCACAGAATACATTCACTTCATGATATTCCTGCTGCCTGAACATTTCGAATGCTTAGATAAATACTTGATATAATTTTCATGATGAAATGCATTAAAGCATGTATTAATCATGTGGGGGCATGGTGGCATGGAGGTTGCACTGCAGCCTGGCAGCAAGGGGGTCTCAGGTGTACCCTGCCTTGAATTTACATGTTTTTCTGGTGGGTTTACTCGGTGTGCTTCAGTTTCCTTTCAAAGTCATGTAGGATGTGGGGTTTTGTTATGCTATCTTGACCCTGCTAGTGTATGTTTTGCTTGTATTCACCCTGCGATGTGCTGGTGTTCAGGATTTCCTCCTGCCTCGCACACAATGCTTGCTGGGATGGGCACAACCCTGAATGGATGGCATAATTAAACATGTATAACGAAGATTTTTTTAAAGTTCTGAACACTCCGTGGTCTAAGTTTATAACTAGTTTTAATTTCACAACGACGTTTATCATGTGGTGATTGGTTAGGTGGAGAAAGAAAAAGGAAGGATAGGAGCTGAGGGTTTAGTACATCAGACAGAGACAGCATGCATGCAATAAAGAAAGCCCACTCAGAAGAACATCCATTGAATTCTGTGTTTGTGTCTCCGACCACCACATCACAAACCCAATATTTACACAATATTTAAGTTAAACCTGTGCGATACCCATTCATACATCCAGTTTTTTGGAGCCTCGTCACACCTGCCATAAAGTTCTCTACACTGAACGTACACCTGTGGACCCCTTACTGCAAGGGAGCAGCACTACCGCCACGCTACCATGCATGTTTAATACCTGCTAAAGCATTTCATCCTGAAAATGATATCAAGTATATATCTAAGCATTCTAAATTTTCAGAGAGCAGGAATATCATGAAGTGAATGTATTCTGTGTGGTGATCGCTGCCAGCGCGTGCTCTTAGTGCGGAGGAAGTCAGTTTAAGAAGAGCACAGTGACTAACAACTGGGTCGGGGAACACAACACAAAGCATTTAATGTGCTACATTAACTTATGACGGGGTTTGAGAAAATCTAGTAAATTAAACATTGATTTTAGGATAAAGTTTAGTTTACGACATTCAGCTTTAATTATAAAATAAACTATGAGAATAAAGTGGAAATGTCGACTTTAATCTCGACATAAACTGTGAGAATAAAGTGGAAATGTCGACTTTAATCTCGACATAAGCATCAAGATTAAAGTGGAAATGTCGAGAATAAAGTCAACATGTCGACTTTATTCTCAACATATAGTTTTTTTTTTGTTCCCTGTGTCTATATTTTATTTTCTTCACAGTGGCCCAAATACGCTTCCGTAGGGCTATACCACAAATAGCATTATAAATGCAAGTTGCAGTTTTATTATTTACTAGCAAAATACCCGCGCTTCGCAGCGGAGAAGTAGTGTGTTAAAGAGGTTATGAAAAAGTAAAGGAAACATTTTAAAAATAACGTAACATGATTGTCAATGTAATTGTGTTGTCATTGTTATGAGTGTTGCTGTCATATATATATATACATACATATACACATATATTATATATATATATGTATATAATAAAATTAAAGCAGCAGCTGCCAAATTATGTAGCTTTCTTATTAATTTTTCAACATTGTGTAAAATAACTTTATAAAGTAACATAAAAGGTTTAAATACTGGTTATCCTTTTACACTAAAATATTACTAAAGAGATACAAAAAAAGTAAAATGCATATGTTCTTTTTCTTTAAGGAGATTAAATATTACTGAAGAAAGAAAAAAAAAAAACTAAAACAGCCAAATGGGGCTATGCATACAAACTTAAAAGGTTTAAATAAAACAGAAATATACACTTTTATTTTTACTTGCTTAACTTGTGGAGGGTGTATCCTGTAGCAAAGCCCTAACTTTTTTCGTGAAAGCCCGTTTCAGTCAATAAGTCTTAAAAACAGGTGTAAAGATATTGACAATAAGCTACGCAAACCCACCAAGACATGGAATCGTTTAAATCAAGTATCATTACATCTTCCTTTCTTAAAGAGAAGTAAGGCAGTACTTATAAGCTTACATATATATATATATATATATATATATATATATATATATATATATATATATAAACATACATACATATATATATATCTATATCTAAATATGTATATCTATATATATCTATATCTATATATATCTATACATATTAATAAAAGGCAAAGCCCTCACTGACTCACTGACTGACTGACTGACTGATTGACTGACTGACTGACTGACTCACTCATCACTAATTCTCGAACTTCCCGTGTAGGTGGAAGGCTGAAATTTGGCAGGCTCATTCCTTACAGCTTACTTACAAAAGTTAGGCAGGTTTCATTCGAAATTCTACGCGTAATGGTCATAACTGGAACATATTTTTTGTCCATATACTGTAATGGAGGAGGCGGAGTCACGTATCACGTCATCACGCCTCCTACGTAATCACGTGACCTAAAAACAAGGAAGAGATTTACAGCACGAGTCAAACGCGGGAACGAAGGTAAATGACGTTAATTTTTGACTGTCTTTTAATACTGTGTAAGCATACATATTAATACATGTGCAATTAAACGTGTGCATTTACGGGGTGATTTCTCAGGCTTAAAAGCTCGCCTTTTATCAAACGCGGGAACAAAGGTAACTGACGTTGTTCACTGTCTTTTAATACTGTGTAACCATACATATTAACACATGTGCAATTAAACGTGTGCATTTACGGGGTGATTTCTCAGGCTTAAAAGCTCGCCTTTTACTAAAAAGGTAAATGCAAAACTATTTTCAATCATTCTATGATCTGCTTCTCACAACTGAAGGCACCGTCGCTGATGGTAAATGACGTTAATTTTTGAGTGTCTTTTAATACTGTGTAAGCATACATATTAACACGTGCAATTAAACGTGTGCATTTACAGGGTGATTTCTCAGGCTTAAAAGCTCGCCTTTTATCAAACGCAGGAACAAAGGTAAATCATGTTCTTCACTGTGTTTTAATACTGTGTAACCATACATATTAACACATGTGCAATTAAACGTGTGCATTTACGGGGTGATTTCTCAGGCTTAAAAGCTCGCCTTTTACTAAAAAGGTAAATGCAAAACTATTTTCAATCATTCTATGATCTGCTTCTCACAACTGAAGGCACCGTGGCTGATGTTACGTCACTTGCTGTCCGACCATAAGCGTTACCTGCTAGGTAACCGGACACTCACTTCACTCCCTTTCGGGAATCGAACCTCTGAGGTTTTCTTTTGTTCTTAATTAAAATTTAAAAGCAATACTTCACCGCTGCTAAGCCCCTCTAGCGCTGACGTCCGAGGTTCGATTACCGTAAGCAAGTGCAGTGAGTGTGTAATTACATTCACGGCATTCGTAGTCTGATTCACAATCTGATTGTATGGGTGGTTACTTCCAGGTAACGCTTACACTTGGCCACCAAGTCAGGTCGAAGTGATCACTCGAGTAAAGGCAGCTTCACAAAAAAACTGATCCTTAACAAACTGTTATTAGTATATTTTCCCTCAATTTAAAAACGTTTTATTTTCTTCTTAATAAAAATTTAAAAGCGGTACTTCGCCGGTGCGAAGCGCGTGGATTTGACCGACTGACACAT
>NC_041402.2:126166059-126168559 GCF_900747795.2 Erpetoichthys calabaricus | reverse complement strand
TCAAAGCACGGTGTAAACAGTAAGTTTAAATTGAGTTTATAGAAACGCTCCCGCTGCCGTTTGCAATACCATATTAGATGACTTTGTAACGGAGTTAAAATTGCTGGAGCGATAAATTTTTAACTGCCGGGTCATGTCGCGTGTTCTTGGGTAGGTACACCAAAAAATGTATACATTTATGCATGTAATGGGCAAACAAAAAATGTACTATACCCGAAAGCACTACAGTAGTACTCAATGTATCTTTACTTCTTAAATGTTAATGTTTTACTGTTTAATAATTTATACGCTTCTTATATGTTATTCAGATTCTTTTATCAAAATACCAGTAACAGCGCACTGCACGATAACGTGGAGTGAATACACTTGACATGACCATTCATAGTATTTATCCCCTTTCACTGTACGTTTACCATTCGTTTGCTCAGAGGTTGATGCGCTTGCTCTTCACCCTAGCGTCCCGCTGCTTTCTTCTTTCGTCGGCATCTTTTCCCGTTAAAACTGATTTTTTTTAAAACTTAGTATGTTTTCTTTAATATTTCAGTTAAGCTGGCACTTAAGTCTTCAATCTGCCTCAAGAATAATTAGCGAAGGTGGTAGACAATGAAAACGTCAGCCGTACGCATCCGCCACGCACGCACTGGTGCGCGCAGCTGTGAGTTGATTCTACAATAAAATAAAATAAAGATAAAAAGAGTAATAACTTGCAGCACCGCTATTCAATTACACTTGTCTAACGCCTCTCCTAAGGGGAAATACTGTGGGATCTGGGCATCCGTCAAAGCAGCAATCACAAGCCCGATTAGAAAGCGGGAAGCTGTGATTTGTCTTCTCCCTCCCATGTAACAATCACAGCCCGTGTTGCAACGCACTATGTATGTATGTATGTATATGTATATATGTGTATGTGTGTATATATATATATATATATATATATATATATATATATATATATATATATATATATATATATATATATATATATGTATGTTCATATGTGTGGGAAAGCGAATAGTAGACTTGACGTAGTATATGTGTACCAAATTTCAAGTCAATAGGTGAAACGGTTTGCGAGCTACAGCTGATTTAAAATCCTGGACAGACAAACGAATAGCCACGGTAGCGTATTATAGAAGAACATTTTACTGTTTAATAATTTATATTTATATGCAATGTGCTTCTTTTATATTACTTCATATTCTCATATGATAATGATGTTAATGTTGTTTATATTGATTTCTATGTTATTGTAAGTGCTCTTTATTTGTGGAAAAATAAATTTGGCAATTAAACTTATTTTATACATACATTTTATGTTTTTCTCTTGCACTCAGTGAGCGAATCCACTGGGTAATCAGCTATATATATATATATATATATATATATATATATATATATATATATATATATATATATAATATACATAGATAGATATATGTGTATGTATGTAGATATACAAATATGTATATGTATATATATGTATATATGTGTATATATATGTAGATACAAATGTATATGTATATATATGTATATATGTGTATATATATGTAGATATACAAATATGTATATTATGTAGATATACAAATATGTATATATATGTAGATATACAAATATGTATATATATGTAGATATACAAATATGTCTATATATGTGTCTGTATGTGTCTATATATATGTATATATATATATATGTATATATATATATATATATATATGTGTGTGTGTGTGTATGTATGTATGTGTGTATATGTATGTGTATATATATATATATGTTGATATATGTTTATATATGTGGATGTGTATATGTATATATAAATGTATATATGTATATATGTTTATGTATATATATATATATGTTTACATAACCTCTTTAAACACACTTCTTCTCCGCTGCGAAGCGCGGGTATTTTGCTAGTATACTAATAAAAGGCAAAGCCCTCACTGACTCACTGACTGACTGACTGACTGACTCATCACTAATTCTCCAACTTCCCGTGTAGGTAGAAGTCTGAAATTTGGCAGGCTCATTCCTTACAGCTTACTTACAAAAGTTAGGCAGGTTTTATTTCGAAATTCTACGTGTAATGGTCATAACTGGAACCTGTTTTTTGTCCATATACTCTAATGGAGGAGGCGGAGTCACGTATCGCGTCATCACGCCTCCTACGTAATCACGTGAACTGAAAACAAGGAAGAGATTTACAGCACGAGTCGGGAACGAAGGTAAATGACGTTAATTGTTGACTGTCTTTTAATACTGTGTACTTGTTGAGTGTCTTTTAATACTGTGTAAGCATACATGTTAACACATGTGCAATTAAACGTGTACATTTACGGGGTGATTTCTCAGGCTTAAAAGCTCGCCTTTTATTAAAAAGGTAAATGCAAACTTTTTCATTCTGAAGGGCACAAACGACGTTAGATTTCAGCCGTTAAGCGCACAAAAATGTCAGTACCCCAGATAAATAAGCGCAACATATTATCAGTTGTATTGTATGCTT